>NW_002476188.1:679258-840097 GCF_000189635.1 Tetrahymena thermophila SB210 | reverse complement strand
ACTAATCCCTTCATTAATTAATATATAAATAGATTATTAGTTATATTGTTCATATATAATTTGTAGCCATTCCCTTTTAATAATTAAATTTATTTTATAAATATGATTTTTGTTTAGCGATTTATTTCCTTTATTTTACTCTTTATAATTAAATCTATGCAATCAAAGAAAATCATATCCAATATCTTCAAAAACTTTCTTCTAATTCCAGAAAATATCTTAACTTCTGATATATTTATTATCATAATTTAATATTTAATCTTTTTATCATTACAAATATTAAATAAATGACTAAAATTAACCAAATTCTATTTCAAGAAATATTTTACTTTTAAACAAAAACATTTTAATTTGCAATTTTAATTTTAATTCATTCAAAAAACATAGTTTATTTTAATTATAAGCAAAAATACGCTGTTGTCTCTCATTAATATAAAATTATGCCCTTTCCATATTTATAAAGGCTAGGGAATAAATAAAAATATATTGGAAAACAAATTTAAATGAGAGTATATTTCAGGTAGAATGCGATGAATTTCAGTAAATAATTTAATTATTTCTCTATGTATAAATCATATTTATTTTAAATACATAAACTTAAAACTTTAATGCATTTGCAATTTATATTTATTTTTAAATCTTGATGTTATGTTTTAATCATCTAGTAAGATATCCAGATATAGATTTATTATATTGCTGATAAATAAATTATTTATTTGTTTAGTTAGTTTTTCGAAATATAGATGATAATAGGTATTGTGTTTTTAAATTATTCAACAAGTTTGAGTGAATGATAAATAAGTATTTGCTTATTCTATTTTTAGTAGTAATTATGTAAATGAAAAAATTATTGAATATTTCATACAAATATATGTTGATATCTCACTTTTAAAATTTTGTTTACATAAATTATTTAAAAGAGTCAAGCAAGTTTAAGAGTTTTTAAATAAGCATCTTTTTAATAAACATATTACTTCATTTATTTTTTGTTTTTATTTGTTTGTTTACAAAAATTAAAAAAATTTAATGCAGGTTTTTATAATTTATTTATCTATTTTTTAATAAAAAATTTAGTTATTATAAAAATTCTTTTATTAATTAATAGGAGATTTTAAACACAGATATCGTTTATTCTGCCTCCTTTTACTTAATTTAATTTTTAAAGATTTAATATAAGAAACGAATAAAATACTTATTGAGGACTTCTTCACTCATTAACGTACTATTTACACTTTTAAATATTTTGAAATGGAAGAAACAAAGAAAATAATGTTAGGAAGATAACTTTTAGAAGGTTTTAGTTTATTATATTAAACAAACAAATGCAGATTAGTGGTTTGAATTAGGTTATAAAAGATTTTGAACTGATTAAATTTGAAGTTAATTAAATATTTCAACAATAAAAGCAAGAAAATAAATAGACTTAACTATCTAGATTTTATTTTAATTCTAGCATAAATTATGAGTTTTTAAGTTAAAAATAGAGCTAACATTTTTGAAAATCCAAGTAAAGAATGCTATAGATAATTAGGAGATTTAGATATCACAAGGTTAAGTGAATAAATCACTTGGCTAATAGCTTTATTATTTCAAGCAGTAGCTATTTTTTATGTATGCTTTAAACTAAATAATATCCTTAAATGGTAACGAGCAAATAAGACTTCTTGGAAAAACAAATTATTTATGACTAATGTGGCTTGTTTGAGTTTGTTGCTAGGTAATTTTTTTCAAGAAATCCTAATAAAATTGCTTATTTTATATTTCTGCATTTTATGAAAACGAACTTTAATATTTTTAGAAATTGTTATAATTCTTTTTAAATAAAAAATAATTATTCAGTGCAACTTATTACCATGATAGTAGCCGAAGTTTATTCATTCAATTTAAATGAGAAGTCTATTTCTGATATAGAAGACTTCTAAGATATTTATATTGCTCTATGGGTTTTTTCAATAATAATATTACTGAGTATTATTGGTCAATCTTCTCTTCACTGGTATGATTTGATTAATACTTTTCATAGTTATTTTAATTTATTACGTATTTTAGTAATAGTCATTATATTACTTAATTATTATTTTTCAGAGAGTCAAGTAATTTTTTTATGATACTATCAATCTATCTATTTAGCAATTTTATTACCAAATTATAATGTTTCTACTTAATCCTTTGAATTTATTTTGCTAGAAAGAAATAATATTTAATTTTTAAACATTAATATGATTATTAAATTTTGATTTATTTACTACTGTTTATGTGTGTTTCATTTATATGATATTTGTTATAATTGCATTAAAAATATTAAAATAGGATGGATGTACTAATACACTCGAGATACTACACCTACCTCAAGTACATGTATTACTTTTAGAAAGTTTTTGTGATTATTTTGTATGTTTTGGGTCCTCTCAGTATTTTTCTGCTCTTCTTCTAAATTGATATTACGTAAAATATTAAGGCATTTATTTATTTATTGAAAAGCTAAATAATTTTTCTTTGTAAAAAATAATAAATAACTTAATTTTTATATTTTTATAAAAAAGATTTTATGTTGTCTCTTCATTGACTTTAGCAATAGAATTGATATTTATTGTAAGTTGCTTCTAGTTTTGGAGGGATGTAGAAACTATATATGACTTGTCGAATACCTTCAAACGTCATGTAATTAATTATTTAATGATAGATGAGATAAAAAAAAAAGGAATTCTCTAGCAATAATAATAATTCATTAATAAGAAATTATTATCAACCTTAAAATCAATTTTCATAAAATTTCAATAATAAATTTAATAACTAAATATTATTCTATGTATTAAAAAGGTAAAAGTCTCCATTATTATTCTTGGAATAGCATGTTTATTGAGGGTAATATTTAATATATGTGGAGCAGCTGGTGTTTTACAAGATTTACACTGCTTTGATGCAGAATCAAAAGAAAACACAAACTTTTCAGGGTAACTTAAAAAATAACTCTATAATTAAAGCTTTTAAAATAATTTTGTTTTAATTGTTTTTTTTAATTCTAGTTGCATTCTTTCTATTTTTATATTCTTGTTTGGTGCTACAGTTCCAGTGATGCTTATTTCTTCTATTTTTTCTCCTCATAGAGCTCCTAAAAAGCTAACAACTTTATTACATAGCGAAACAGTAAATTCAGATTGTATAAAATCTTTTATTAAAATATTTCTTGATCTTTAAAATAATATTTATAACTAAAAGATACATTATGAAAAAAGACGAACAAATTTAAGTAGTATAATTACAAGATATTTAACAGCTAGCCATTCCTACATTAATTCATGCAAACAAACAAACAAAAAAATAAAAATATACACATAAATACTAACTAATTTACTCACTAATTAACTAATTTAACTTTTAAGCAAATTAATAGCATAAATCATAACAAAAATTTATTTAAATTCTCAAAAATATAATAAGCTATCCAAATTTATATTTAACTATTAACTATATATTTTACTTCTTTTTTTCGTATTCTCCTAAAATAAACCTTGAGTGTTTCAATTATTTATGTTACTTTCTTACATTTATAAAACAAAAATGAATCTATTTTTTTATTTTGAATTATGTTAAATCTTTAATTTTATAACATTCTATTTTTTTTGGTAAGAAAGTTTGTGAGCAAGATAAATAAAGTATGTATATGTGTGATTCATCATTTTTAACATAATTTAATTAAAATTCTAATATGTTTGTGAACTTAAAGATAATTAATGTAGGAATATTATACTTAATTTAGTTAAATTTAGGTCCTTTAACATTTTTTTATCTATTCATAAACAAATAAGTTAAGTTTTTAATAAAAAAGTTTTTGATGAAGTAAAATAGAATAATTTATTTTAGTTTTCATTCAAAATACTTAAAATGTTATATTTATTTTCTACTGACAAACGTTTCCTCTAATTCATTCATATATTATATATATTTGTATCGGAATGTATTAATATAGCTTATGAATAGATTCAATAGCAACTATCTCTTTATATTTCGAATTATATTTAACAAATTTAATAATTTTTTATTGATTAAGCAATAAATTAAATATGAGTAAATAGAGAAAAGAAGATTTAGAGGGTGTCTTAAAGCAAAAGGATAGAACAATTGTAGAGTAATCAAGAGTTGAAAATGCAGTTCGTGAATTGTATGAAAAGATTCTTTAGAAAGAGCTCTTAAAAAAATAAAATTTGTAAGAAAAGAAAAATAATGACCCAGAAGTTTAAAATGAGCAAAAAAACAATGATGACTATGTAGATGTAGATAGCGACGAAGAAGATGATGAAGATATTGAATTTGGTGTTTTAAATAAAGAGGCTCATGGAAATTATTTGAGAAAGGCTTTATTCGATTTAAGTAAGGATTGAATTTTGCATTTCAGATTATTTATTCTTGAACATAAATGTAGCAATGAATTTAAAAATTTTTAAAGAATTTAATATTAGATACTATGACGTAGGACATCCATGGGTTATTTTCTGGATTATACATTCTATTTATTTATTAAATGATCCTTGTTTAACAATCCAAGACTAAAAAATATTATTTTAGCTCTTAGATTTCTTAAAAAAAACTCAAGATCCTTTAGGAGGTTTCTGTGGAGGTCATTATTAGTTTCCTCACATTGCTTCTAGCTATGCTGCAATCTGTTCTTTAGTAGAGCTAGGTAAATTAAATGCATTTTGCTATATTTAATTGTTTGTTCTATTAAAATCAAATGAACTTTGAGAATAATACTTAAAATACTTAGGGTTATTTATTAATTTGCATAGATAAATTATATTTTTCATAAATAAAATAAAGATTTAGGCTTATAAATATTTTAAAAATGCTAACTTTAGACTTTCAATAATCCATAATTAATTAACTAATTTCCATCTTAAATAAATAAATAAAGGAAGTGAAGAATGTTTATCTATTGTTGATAGAAAAGGAATGTATAATTTTTTGTTGAGATGCAGAAATCCAGCTATGAAAGGTAGTTTCCTTTTATGTGAAGGAGGAGAGTCAGATATGAGAGGAGTTTATATTGCTGTGCTTATAGCAGATGTTCTGAACATAATGACACAAGAACTTATTGATGGAGTTGTAGATTTTATTTGCTCCAGTTAAACTTACGAAGGAGGTATTGCTCCAGAGCCATTTGGTGAAGCTCATGGAGGTTTATCTTATTGTGGACTAGCTGCATTAGCAATACTAAAACAAGGACATAGAATAAATTTAAATAGATTCACCTATTGGCTTACAGAGAAATAAATGAAGACAGAAGGTGGTTTTTAGGGTAGAACTAATAAACTTGTTGACAATTGTTACTCTTTTTGGCAAGGTGCTACATTTAGAATATTAAATGAAATTACTGGTGGAGCTGCTTCATACAACAATTAATTGTAATTTTTTATTAAATATTTGGATTCAAAAAACGATAAAAATTATTTTTTAATGCTACTTAGGTTATATGATCAATAGAAACTACAAGCATACATTCTACTTTGCTAAGAAAAAGATGGAGGGCTTTACGATAAACCAGGGAAGTTCCCAGATTTGTACCATACTTGTTATTCGTTAAGTGGTTTAAGCAGTGCCCAAAGAAGTGCTGATAATAAAGAAGAAGAGTACTTTATGAACAAAATGACAAGTTCAACTAAATAAATTAATGTAGTTTACAATTTACCTTAAGATAAATTAGATTTTGCTAAAAGTTTTTATGCAAAACTTCCTCCAATCTAATGAATAATTAAATAAAAAATAAAAAAATTAATTATGTTTTTTTAACACATTTTATATTTATTTATCCTTAAAATCAATGAGTATATTTATTTTCCCTAATTACCCTTCTTTTTTGATTTTAAATCTTGTATAATGAAAAAAATTAATTCTAACATTAAATATTTTCTTTTAAATTTTAAAAATAAATGCAATAAATTTTGTTTTTATAATACAGCTTAAAAACAATAGTATGTCTATAACATAAAAAATAAAATATTATTTCATATACGATAAAGATTCATAAATAAAGGTAACCTCTTATTAATGTTTCATTTTCTTTTTAGTTAAAAGATAAATTAACTTACTTTATTTTTAGCAAATTAATTTTATATTTATTGTATCATTAGACTCAATAACTAATTAAGTCACTTCATTAGTAAGCAAGTTAGTTTGTTATTTATTTTTTTATTAGATTGCTTTATACTAAGCATATTTATTTTCTATAATTAACCATCGAATGTTTGTTATTGAACTGGCTTAATGAATAAGGCTTCATTTTTTTAGTTAAAATTTTAATTAATATATTCTAAGAAAGCTACAATATTAGTTTTTGAGTTATCTAAATCATATAAAATATAGAGTAACTTTATTTATTTAATTATGATAATAATTGTTTTTATTTTTTGTGAATTTTCTGCATAATTTTTTTATTTATTAAAATTTAAAAGAAAATCAAATATCAATTTAAAGTTAATAGGAAATTAAATGGGTTAAATTATTCATGGCTCCTACTAGAGCTAATAAATATAAGAATTTTGTGAATAGAATAGCATAGATATTAACATATTTTAGAATTAGATCAAGTTTTTAAGTTAAATGAAATATTAATATGTTGGAATATTAGGAAATGGATTATTTGGTTAGCAAATACAAGCATATTCTGAGAATTATTAGAGTGTAGCAATTAAAATAATTTATAGCAAGAACTCTGGTTTAGAAACAGCTCTTAAACAATCAACAAAATACAAATAAATAAAAAATACATAACATCTTGCGCAGATACATGAAATTGTATACAATCCTTCTTTAAACACTTATTACATTGTGTAAGAGTTGGCTGATTGTAAATTAAATTGAATTTGCAAAATTTTTAGATTGATATTATCAATTACAAAATAGGCTCCCTTAAGGAAATTCTTGAAAGTTGCAAGCTAACAGATAAACAAATATATGAAACTACACTGCAACTGTTAGAAGGTTTAGCAGAACTTGAAAATTTAGGATTAATACATGGAGATATCAAGACAGAAAATATCTTATACAATAGACCTAAAAATAAATTTATGTTTAGTAAGGATATTCAATTGACATAAATTTTCTGATTAATTTATTATTCTACTAAAAAATAAATAAAAAATTAGCTGATTTTGGTTTGGCTCAAGTTTTAATGAAATCTAATAAACCTGCTTCATCTAATTCCAAAGTAAGATTTATTAAATCTTTAACACTTTTTAATATATTATATATTTATCATTTAGCAACTATAAAGAACTTAAATTTATGGTGCTCCAGAACTAGAAAAAGAACAAGATACTTCAAGATTTTAAAATAAGGTAATTATAAATAATTTAAAATTATTTCTTATTTTATTATAAATTAACTAAATAAATTATTAATAATTTAGCAATAAGCATATTTTTTGAATAATACCTTTGAATGTTTTTAATAAGTTTTTATAATATTTAACAAAAAATCAAAAGATAAACCCAATTTATATCAAAATTTTTTGAAGTATTTCTATTTTTTTTAATAATCAAAGATTATTTTAAAACATTTTATTTAAAAGTCTAAATTTTATATTTAAAATTCAATAAATGGTTTCTTTATAATAATTTAGATGGATACATATGCCCTTGGAATGGTTTTGTCTGAAATAATTATTGGAAAAGGATTTGAACTTGAGGAATCTATCGATATCAAAAATAATAATGACATACAAGACTACATACCATTCGACTCTCATCATAAATTTTACATAGAAAAGATTATTTTAAATATGGTGAAGGTATCGAAAAAAGAGAGATAAGAAACTAGTGAACTGATTAACACTCTTAAGAAAAATTTTGAGTTTAATGAATAAGATTTAATGGCTATTTATATAAAAGAAATATCAAAGCTTCTTTAAAACTAACAAAAAATTAGCAAAGACTATCAAATGTATTATCAGAAGTATTTTTCACAAAGAAACTTATAAAAAATAAGTGCTAACGAATCGTAAAATTCTTAAAACAAAAATAATTTTAATTATTTAATTTTGATATGAAGGAGAACATAAATAGGTGATGGATAGTTATATGGAATAATTGATGCCATCAAATTATGCAAGAATATTTAAGAGCTAGAATTACAATTTTAGTAAATATAAATTACTTTTAGTTATTTTAAATTAATAATGAGTAATAAATTCATAATTTAATTTAAAAGTGTCAATTTAATAACAGATAGTGGATTATTTGCAATTACCAGCTTGGTTAATGATCATTCCAAGTCTTTAGAGATATTAACTATCAATTTTGAGTAATTTAATATTTTTACTAAGGTTTAATGCTAACATTTTTCTGTTATTTAGAGAAAACTAAATTAGAGATAGAGGCATTCTACAATTATTTCAGTCTATAAATAAGTGTTTGCTGCTGAGAAAACTTTCTCTTAGTTTCACGTAATTAATCAATCAGTATTTGTAAAAAATTAGCAAAATAAAATACAAAAATATAAATAGAAAAAATAGAATTACAGATGATGGTTTTAGAGGTCTTATTCCACTAGCTAATTCGAGTTAAATTTAATTGCAAGAATTAAAGCTACATTTCTCGTAATTTAAATTTAATCTTTGTCTTTTCGAATTTGAAAATTATTTTAAAACTAAAATAGTGAAAATTAAATCACAGGAAATGGGCTAATAGATGTATTAAAGGCTCTTTAATAGCAAAAGAAACTTACAAGTCTTTCTCTGTATTTAGCGTAAAAATAATTAAGAAATAAAGTTCTATTGATATTTATAATTTCACAATATTCTAAAATTAGAGATATTTGTATCAACGATCAAGATTTCTACGGTATTACAGAAGTGTTAACCAATTTTAAGTAATTGCATGAACTCAAATTATGCTTTTAGTAATTTAAACATTTCGATTTTAGCAAATATTTTAATACATATTGAAATATAATTTTATTAGGAGAAACGATTTAAGTAGTGATGGGTTTAAAGGATTGGCAGAAATATTTAAAGATAATATTTTATTATAATCATTAGAATTTTACTTTTAGTAAATAATCAACAAATAAATTACTAATATTAGAAATAATATACAAATAAATAATATAGGTAAAATAAAATAGATGACTAAGGACTAATCTCTGTTGTAGATAAATTATAATTCTGTTAAAAGCTATAATTAGTAGAGCTATTTTTTTCGTAAGATCTACAAAAACTTTAATGAATCTTTATATAGATAATTAAAATTTTAAATTATATGAAATTGGATATATAACTTATTTAAAATTATTTTTACTTTCTAACAAAATAATTTATTCTTTTTTTAAAAAAGAGAAAACCGAATTACCGACCATGGGCTTATAGGCACAGCAGATTCTCTTAGAAAATGCAAACAATTAAAGGACATTTATATAGATTTTAGGTAAATTTATATTAAAAATATATTATTAATAATAAATAAACAGGGTTTTTGATAGAGTTGTCAAAATTATTTATCTGATTATTAATTAATTTTTGAAAGTACTTATTTTGGAATTTAAGACTTTAATGATTCAAAATCTTCAAAAAATAATTTTCTTTAAATATTCTTCTCTTTTGACATTAACCTTTCATGAATTTTAAAAATCCAATAACAATCCTAATAACGAAACATTATTTTATTTTAAATATAATAAACAAATGAAGAAAATCATTTATTTTTGTGTTTTTTTAACTTATTTGACTTTTAAAAACTATTAAATAATAAAACAAAATGAAATAATTATAAACAATAATTTAGAATTGAATCAATAGTTTTATTAATAATTTGTTAATTAAATTATTTTTTTTAAATCAATCTATTAAATATTGTTTATTTTTTTTACTTATTGCATGAAAATAGTGAAAACAAAATTTAAGAAAAGCAAAGGATTTAGTAAATATTCGATGGTAATTTTAAAGGCAAAATGAATTTCTATAGCATAGATTTTTGAGTAGTTTAGAGATATTTTTATGGATATTTTAATTATTTATTATCAAAAATAAATTTCTATCATAAATTAAATGGAATACGAATAATTTAAATTAAGTTAAAGATAAAAACAAATAAATAAATAATTATTATTTTGTCAACTCTAAAATTTGTTTTATATTTATCTGTTAATAAGTCTCAATTACAATAATTGTTTTAATATCTTACTATTAAGTTTACTTCGTTAATTATCTTTAAAAAAAAATTTGCTCTTTAAATTCAAATTTATAAAAATTTGATTTTGTCATTTATTTTTAACATATGGTTTATAATATAAATGTATATAATGAAGATTTTTTTCTGAGTTTCTGTCATTATTTTATTAATAGGAGATATATAAAAAAAATTTGATAATTTTTTATTGAATAAAAATATAATTTTCAAATTTATTTGTGTTAAAAAAAAACATTTTTACAATCTAAATTCATATTTTTTAAATAATTTTAAATTCCAGAGGGCAAACTTAATTAGGAAAAATGGTTAAAAATTTAGTTAGAATTTTAAAATTTTCTAAAAATCTTTATATTGTTTTATAACTTAGTGAGCTTATATTATTAATTAATATAAAATATTTAGTAACATTTAATAAAAAAAACAAAATTAATCATCAAACAAGTATAATTTCAAAATTAATATTTTTCTAGATGGTATTATAAAAAAGAAGGCTTTTTAGTAAAGTAGATAAAATAAATTATATATCATGTGTTAATTTTAATTTAAATATATTACTTTATATCTTAAATTATGAAACAAAATAAATATCTGAATATTTCTTTTAACTTTTAATGCTAACTTAGTTTATTTTTCTAAAATATTTTCTGTATTTTTTATAGATATTATAAAAAGTATAAATACGTGCTTTTAAAAAGCATTGAAATATGTTTTAAGCAAAGGATTTTTAATTATTCAGAGACCAAAATTATAATTAATTAGTAGATTTAAATTATATCATTTTTATTGATTTGGTGGATCTATAATTTTATACAACATGATGCTTTGATTATATCTAGGAAGTGTAAAGTAAATCTTGGACAACCTTTTTAACCTCACTAATTTAATAGAAATAAAATTTAATATTATCTTTATCTTACTATCCTATAAAACTAATTAGAAAAGTGAAAATTAAAATTAATAATAAATTTATTCTCCATTTAATTGTTTAGATATTTTCTATTAGAAATGTGAATTCAATATTATTTTTATTAGTATTAATTTTTAAAATGCTTTATAAAATGCATTTAAACAAAAAGCAAATTGATTTCCAAAGGAAAAATGATCTCAATTTTTAAATTTTTTATCCAAAAAATATTAGTTTACTTAACATTTTTAATTTTTAGAGTTATAAACTGTGTAATAGGATTATTTTTACAAAGTCAAAATTTAATTAAATCAGATTTGCTCAAAAAAAAAGCAGGAAAAATACTGAGATAAATTTATTAATTAAGGAATTGTTATTCATGTAAAGTAAATTAGTCATTAAATAAAATCAAATCTTATCTCCATTCTCAATATTTTTTTTGATCTCCTCTTTAAAATAGAAATTTTTTTACTCTTAATTTATAAAATAGCATTTTCTCAACTTTTATTCTATACATTTAAATCTACCACAACAAAATAAAATAAGAATAATTCCTTCTTTTTTTATGGAAGGTAATTAAAAATAATTTTTATTACCTCAAATTTTCTTTATGAAACTTTTACAAAAGTCTAAACCAACTTAAGTTGGTATCAACAACCAAAATTGACATTTAACTTCCAATTAACCAAAACGAATTTGAAATGTGAATAAAATGTATTGTAATAAACTTAATATTTTTTGTAACACAATTTAATACATAAGTAAACAAATATCAACTACTTTTGAAGTTTATAAATAACCAAATCATAATTTTGTTTGCTTTGTAAAATTGATAAATTTCAAAACAAATTATAAAATCGTCTAGTTTGTTTACATGACCAAGTATTGAAAAATAATTTTAAAAACCACTAAATTAAAACAGATAATTTCTATTTTTTAAAGATAACTATACATTTAATGAACGAATTAAAATATTTAATTCTAATTTATCATTAACTCTTTTTGAAATGCAAAAATGAATAGTTAATTTACAATTGAAGGATATTAATAAATAAAAATGTGAACACAAAGATATTTTAATAATACTACTTGAAATTGCTTATAAATAAAAGAATGTTTATAATCAAAATAGAAAGCAATTATTTTGATCGGTGCGAGTCAATCTATGATTAATCTAGAGAGTATTTTAGGTAAAACTAAACTTCTTGCGAATTATTATGATTATTATCAAAAGCTAAGATCCGCAAAATAAATGTATTTGCTATATATCTTTAGATAAATGTAATTTTTTATGATTAAATCAATCAATCAATCCTTTAATTTTTATTAAATCTAATTAAAGTAGTAATCAAACCAAAAAACAAAAGGCCTATAAAAAAGCAAGCATATTATACCCCCTAATTAGCTTGTAATAAGAATTCCATTAAATTAATAAATAACTAAAAAAAGTAAAAAACTTTTAAAATTTCTTAAAAGCATAATCAAATTACAAATTAATTTACCTTTTGGTTGATTTATTTATATACTCGAAATAAGAATTAGAGAGTTATAAACTATTTAACAAGGCAAATAGTCTGACAAATAAAATCAAAATCTATCAAAAATACTAATAGAAAAATGGGAGCATGTTTGAGTGTGTTTGGCGGTAAGCCTGATAATGAGGATGATCAAAATACTAATTCCAAGTTGCTTGGTGATGATCAAAAATAAGAAGATTTAGAAGATGATATGGGCTCTACCAAACCTAACTCTGAAGAGACAGTTAGAATTTAAATTAAGGGAAATAACGAAGATGAATAAAATAATTAATAAAAAGTTGTATTGAGCGATTTTGAAATTTTAAAGGTAATTTTTGAATAAAAATCTCAATATTTTGAGACAATGTTTAATAATAATTTTATAATTTTTTGCATATACAATAGGTTATTGGTGAAGGTTCTTTCGGAAAAGTTTTCATGGTCTAGAAGAAAGATGATGGTAAAATTTATAGAAAATTTCAAATAAATATTTAAAACAATCTGCTTCACAAATTATGAATCGGGAGCTCTAAAAAATTAGAAACATGTTAAAGAGTTTGGCTGATTTTTTAGAGTTTACTGAGTCAAAGTGAAGATGATAAATATGTAAGTTAGTTAAATTAATAATAAACTCGTATAAATGAATATAGGCAAGATTTACGCAATGAAGTAATTGAGAAAAAGCAATTTAACTAAACAGCACCAAAAGCTAAAGACCATTGAGGAAAAAAATATTATGGTTAACATGAAATCTCCCTTCATTGTTCAGTTGAAATATGCCTTCTAAACCACTACTAAACTTTACTTTGTTATGGACTTTATGCAAGGTGGTGAAATGTTTTATCATATCAGAAAGGCCAAATACTTTAAAGAAGACGTAGCTAGATTCTATGTCTCAGAATTAGTACTCGCACTGGAATATCTCCATTCTAAAGACACTATTTATAGAGATTTAAAACCAGAAAATATACTACTAGGAGCAGATGGACACATCAAGATATGTGACTTTGGTCTCTCCAAATAAGGTGTAAAAGGTAAAAAATTATCCACTGCTTATTCATTAAATCAATAAAGACTTAAAATGAGTATTTACTCAAAAAAAGCTAAGATAGCTTTAATTGAAGATTCTAAGGGGATTAAAGAGATGATTATTATTTTGCAAAATAAAATAAATTTGTGGGGTTTAATCTCAAAACTTAATCAATCAATCAAATAAGATAAAAATACTCAATTAAAACTTCTCAATTTCTGAAAATATTGTGGCAATTTATTGTAGCCAGATAATTTCTGATATTTAAAAATAAATCTGTCATATTTTGATTACGACGATTTATTTATAAATTTATTTTTTTTTTGATATTAAGCAAACATATTAAAAATTTTTTTTTCTACCATTAAATAAAACACTATATTGTTTTCAGATTGAATCCAATCAATTTCTTGCACATCAATCAAATCATAATATTATCAATTCTCAATTATATAAATTATTCTTTTATAATAATTTTCTATTTTCCATTAAAAAAGACTCAGATAAGACCAAAACAATTTGTGGCACTCCTGAATACTTAGCTCCTGAAATTCTATTAGGTAAATTTCAACAAAAATATTTTCTTAAAACTGCCTTGTTTTTATTTATGGTCAAAATAACCACAAAAAATACAGAGATAGTCTCACTTAAATAATTTATTATATCACTTTTATTTAAATAATAATTTTGATAATTTTAAATGAAAGAGATGAAAAATACAAATAAAAAATTAAAGTTATTCGCTTATTTATAACATTTCCATTATAAATTGAATAGGTTAACCTCATGGTAAAGAAGTAGATTGGTACAGTTTGGTAATTAAGCTTAACTTTTTGATATTAAAAAATCTTACTAAATTTAAATTAAATATAGGGTTGTGTACTTTATGAATTTCTTTCTGGCGCTCCACCTTTCTACAGCAGAGACAAGCAATAAATGTAATTATTTTAATTGAGAACCAATAAATTCATTAATTTATCATTAAAATTAATTATCAAAAGGTATCAATAAAGAATCAACAGTGATATTCAAAGAAAACCTTAGTTCTAGAATGATGCATGGGATCTCATTTAGTTATTGCTTGCTAAAAATGTAAAAATAAATTGCATTTTATTCTCAATTTTTTTTTTAAACTTTTTAATTTAAAATTATTAATAAATCTAATAGCCTAAAGACAGATTGAATACTGCTGCTTAAGTAAAAAGCCATCCATTTTTCAAAACAGTTGATTGGGAAAAATTGTTGAATAAAGATGTTAGACCTCCTTTCGTACTTAAATTCAACAATGAATAAGATACCAGATATATTTCTAATGTAATTATTTATTTATTTGATTTTTTTTGATTTGTACTCATTCATCCATCCATCAATTATAATTAATTTATCTTATTCAAATAGGAATTTGTTAAACAAGCTGTATAAAATACCCCTTACACTCCTAATGTCGGAGGTTTGGCAGGAGGAAATCAAGATTTTGATGGATTTACCTACTAAGGAGGAGTAAGCATCAACAATAATTGATACTATTTATTTTAAAACAAACAAATATACTGAAAAGTAGTATGAAACATACATTCAAAAAAACAACACAATAAACTAGAAATAAACTCTTTTATAATAAATAAATTACTTTCACATAAAATGATTAATAAATAATTAAAGTTTTAAAAAAAACTCTAGATAAACCAAAATAAATTAATAAAAAAATTTCTATAAAACAAAATGAAAAATAAATAAATTATGAAACTAATTATTACTAGACGATAAGATATGCTCATAAAATATATTAATTATATATGAGTGAATATGTATCTCTCTGTTTTTTATCCAAAATATTTATATTCTTTAAGTAATTTTGATTATATAATAAATAAATGACTAAATACATTGTTTTGTATTTTAAAATTTATTATCAATTCTAAAAAAATAATTTTTATGTAAAATGTTTAAATGTTTTCTTACTTAAATTAAAAAAAATGTAGTATCAAAATTAATTAATTCCTTTATTTTTAAATAATTTTTTATAAGCATAATAATATTTTTATAGAATTTGATTTGTAATATTATTAATTTAATTAGTACCATAAACTATGCCCAATCAATTAATTTAATTGAAATATTTTTATCAAAGGCACTAAAATATTTGATTAAATATCTCATAAGAAGAATTAATGTCTTGCATATTTAAGGTCCTTAACTGAAATTTAAATATGGTGAGGATAGGTAAGAATGATTATTTACAGTATCTATTTTTAATATATAATTTGAATTAAAATTTAAAAATGTGTTAAGGTATTTTGTGAATGTTTTCATTTAATTATACTTTAAAGCTATTTCTTTTGATTTGATAAGGATTTTCAAATTATTTAAAAAAAATCTGCAATATTGAAAAAAAATAGAAATAATTTTAAGATTAATTTAATAGTTATTTTAAAAGAAAAATTATTTGATTAAAAGTCTGTTCAACAATTAATATAGTAGAACAAATATTTAGGATTTTTAATGATTTTAAACTCATTAACATTAGATTTCATTAAAGTAAATAAAAATAGAAAATTAAGGGATAGATAAGCTATAATGTGATAGATTTTAACTTTTCAAAGAGATGATTTTAGCTTCAATTTTTTGTTATCAGAAAAATATAAATCTGTCTTATTGCTGATTTAATTAGTATTTAATTCATTTGCTTGCTTTAAGATGAATAGAATGAGGAATCAAGATACTGCTTGCATTTAACCATGTATGCTTTTAATAAAATCTTATACAAAAACCATATGTTTGTTAAAGTCAACTAATTAAAATATAAAAAATTTTAGTTGAGTAATTTATTATTGATAAAAAAATTATTAATATTTCGTTCAATTTAAGTTAATATTAAGATTAATAGCATACCCATATTTAGTAAAAATGTAAGTAGGAGGAAAACCACTAGGTTATTGGAAGAATAAAACTGATATTCTACTTTAATACAAGGAAAATACAAGATAAATACAGAGGAAGAAGTAAGCAATTAATATTCATATCTAAATCATTAGTAAAATATTTAAATAAATAAATAAATAAATCATAGTCGCTACCAAAAAGAAAAATTTTAAAAGTAATCAGCAACTCAGAACAATTTATTTGGAAGCAATAGCAATATTAGTGATTTGAACTCAAGTAAAGTTTAATTTTACAGATGTTATTGTTTTCTAATTTATTTTTTGTGATCTCTTACCCTAGATGGTAATAAAGAATCTCTACTAATAAAAGATAAATTTATAGAAGATAAAAATGCAATTACAATCGAATTGAAGTCAAATAATTTGCCTCCTGAATGGGTCGATTACTATGAAATATGTATTTAGAAGTTAAGATAAATAGAATCAATATGTAATAAATAAATTTAAAAATCCTTGTTGATTTTTTTAATTTATTAATAGAGCAGTAAATTGCATAAAAAGGCAGAGAAAGACTGAAAAGAGGATTCGGCGATAATTCTGCTCTTGATAATTAAATTTATGATTTAACTAGAGAAGCAAATCAAGTAATTTAATCAGACATTGCAAAAATTAATTTTAATGAAATTTAATCAATCTATTTAATAAAAATATTTTCAATAAATTTAGATGATTAAAGAGTGTGAACGTAAGATATAACAAATAGATGAAGTGGCTGCTCTAAAAAGAGAATCAGCTAGTGAGCAACAGAGTAAAATTTTTAAATAATAAAACAAATAGGTTATTAAGTATTCAAATAAAAATAGTAAGAAAAAATGTAAAGAGTAGTCTAGCTTAATAAATTTCTGATATCACTATTCGTCTTCGTAAGTAATAGAAAGCAATCTACGACACTCTCAAAAAGAATGGTAACTCAACTGATGATTTTGGTAACACCTTTATGCCATTTAATGACATAGAGTCTCAAAAATAAAGCCAAGTACAAGACGATATTTATGAAGAAATTGCAAAAGGAAGGTAAATAATATTTATTCCAATCAAAATTTTAATTCTTAAGTAAAATTAAATAATAATTTTACATATTTTGAAACAAGTTTAATTTTTATATCAAAAATCTAAATTTTTGGTTTTGAAAATAAACTGATAAATAAATTAGAATATGATGAAATGTCATCTAAAAACTTAATAAACTAAATAAAAAACTCTAAAATTATTTAATCAAATATGTTGAGATTTATGAAGATATTTAAAAATAAATTTTAGCTTTATTAAAATAAAATTTATAGCAAAAAATTAAGTTTAAAACTTAAAAGAATTACTTAAATTTATTTTAATAACATATTAATTAGATATAAAACTACTTTTTACAACATAAGAATTAAATAAATTTTCTGGAATTAAATTAAATTTTTTGTTTTCAAAAACATAATTTTATTATCAAAATGAAATATTTACTTTGCATAAATGTCTGGCCGATAATTAAAGATAGATATTTAAATTACATATTTACTAGTAAAGATTATTAAACAGTAGAAACTTAAAGAAGTATCTTTAAAAGGTCTTTTAAAAAAAATTTTTTGCTTTATGATGTAATACTGGTTGAAATTTGGTGAAAAGAAAAACAAAACAAAAAAATACTTACAAAAATCCACATATTTATTTTTAATAATTTTGCAAATGAATATTATAAATAAATAGATAGATAATAGACAAAATAATTTATTGGCTATTTTCTATCGTAAATAATGTCTAACCTCTATTCTAATATTTTTATTTTTGGATGTTTATTTTGAATCCTATCGAAACATTATGATACTTATATTTAAAAATGTAGAATTCTCATAAATTAAATTAATAAATAGAGAAAAAGATATTAATCAGTTAGTTGACCAAATTAACGAGTTATCAGATATTTACAAAACTCTGCATGTCCTTGTAATTGACTAAGGAACACTTTTAGATAGAATTGACTTTAATATTTCAGAAACTAAAAATAATGTTGTAAAAACAAATTAACAGTTAAAGAAGGTAAAAAAATTTAATTTTCAGCTTTAAATTTTGTTTAATTTACTTAATTAATTTAAAGGCCCTTAAACATTAAGAAAGTCCTTTTGCACAACGAGTAATACATGCTTTAATTGGTTTTATAGTCTTCTTTTCTTTAGTGCTGATTTTAAAATACACTTCTTGAGCTAATATAAAATACTATTTATATTCATTGAATTTTCAAATTATAATTAAATTAACTAATTTAAGGAGCTTAAATGCTTATATTAACATAATTTTTCATTAAAGAAACAAAGTTTGATAATAGCTTTGTAAATTTTATAACAAAGCAGCGACTTGACATTAAAATCTATAAATTAATAATTAATATTTATAAACTTAAAGTAGTATTTATATCTTTATCATTATATTTTATTTGTATATACAATATATTTATTATATCTAATCTTTAAAATAAATCAAGTATTTTATTATTTTGAAAGAATTAAACAACGAACAAGGTTCTTTATCAATTTTTTTGAGAAAATTTAAAATTAATTTATATGATAAATAATTTTTTGGTTAAGTGAAATATATTAATGTTTTAAATTTTATATTTTAATTTTTCAAAAATGTTTTACTTGGAAAATCATCTAGTAAATATTTTCTAATTAACTTTCTCTCAAAAATAAGCTTTAAATACATATTATTTTAGACTTTCATCATCAAAATTTAACAATTATTTATTTACCTATAAATATAAAAGAAATTGGTTCTATCTCTAATAACTTTACTTTTTATCTAAGTAACCTATGATAGTATTAACAATTTTTCTATAAAGCTGTAAAATTGCTAACAGTAACTCTAACTAATTTGTATAATTTAACACTTTTAAATTAAAAACAAATAATTTTAATGTATGAAAATAACCATTTTCCTTAAATCGTATTGATGTTGTGCTCCTTATTTAAATTGAATTCATTAATTTTTTTCAAAGTATAATTCTCAAATATTTATTTAGCAATAGAAAATAAAAAATTGGATCTTGTGTAAAATTCAAGCATTTAAAGCTACTTCATTAGTGGTAAAAATTAGATTACAAAAATATTTTTCTCATTTTAAAGTTATTAATTTATATTAAACTCAAAAAAATGTACTAGTGTATTTATTATTGAGAATTCCTACAAAATTGATATATTATTTATTAAACTGATATAAAAAACATTATGTTTTTAAATGACAAAGATATTTTTTTGTTATTAGATTTGTTCCTTAATAATTTAAGATTTTGCAAAATTAAAATTAAATTAATTAAGAAAGCAGACAAATTAATTATAAATACTTAGAAAAATATTAATAATTATAAATCCAACTAACTAAATAACTATAAAGCAATCAATTTTTGTCAACATTAAAAAAATAAATAATTTCTGATTAAAAAAATTTGAACAGACAAACAAATAAACAAACAATAAATAAAAAAATCATAATTTTTTTATTCTTATTCATTAAATTTAAAATAGTAATTTGCATTTTAAATTATAGTCAAACAAATTTTTAATTTAAAATCAAACTCAATAATCCGATAATCAAATTATTCTAATGAAGTTGCTTAAGAGAGTAACTCTAAAAAATATAGAAAATTACAATGATGTAATAAGCTTGGGAGGAAATTTATTGTTAACTTATAGAGTTGATCACTCAGAGAGGTAGACTCACATGTGTTTGATTAATGAGAAGACAAAAAAAATAATAAAAAAATTAACTATTTCTTTTACATTTAAAACTATTTATGCTAAAAAACAAAACGTATTTTTTATAGACTAATCTTAACTTTACAAAATTGAAAACTTAAGCGGAATTCCAATAGTAAGGCAAATAAAATCTATAATTGGTGAGAGCAATAGCTAAAACTCTTATTCTAAACTGACTGTTAATCCTACTTTTTCAAGTTACAAATAGCCGTTTGTATATAGAAGTAACTAAAATGAACCATAAGACTTCAAAGAAGCTGCACAAAGAATATTAACATAAGATTGTTTTTAAATTTAAAACTAATTATTGCTCATAACAAACTAAAAATATTTAATAACTGCTTTCAAATCTAGTAATTAAATTTCACTACTCAACTATTAGGGTAATTTAATTAAATAAATACAAATTCAAAATATTAAGCATGGAATTGATCATCTCCTTCCTTTAGAAAATAAAAATGATAAAATACTAATCATTTCACAGAATAAAATTTTTATTATATTTGATCTAATTAGTTAAAGAATAATAAAAAAAATAAAAATTCCATTTAGCATAGGAGAAGGATAGTCTAACTCAGTCAAAATTACTCATGTGTAAAAAAACGAGTATTTAATTAACTACTTTGAAAATCTGCAAGTATTAGATTTCGATGAAACCAAAATTAAATCTAATATCTATATTGATTCTAACCATGATAATTCTATTCTGTCCAACCACAAAGAGAAAATTTAAAAAAGTAATTCTATTTAAATTGATACTAAGCCTGACCTCCAATAGCAATCGCCGAGAATGTTTGTATAAAATATGATTAAAATTAACAATTCTACTTTTATAGGCTAGTACACTCTTTAATATTAAGGAGATAGCAGGCTTTTTTTTATTGATTTTGAAACCAAAGTAATTAATACGCATTACTTTGATTAAAATATTAAATTTATTAAATTAAAAAAAGAATAAAATAATTAAAATTCTTAGAAACAAAATACTCTAATGATGTTTAACCCAAACCATTTGTCAAATTTCCTGTAATTAAGTTTTTATACTTGTATGTGAAACAAAAGTCAATTTTTCAATAAATTTAATATATAAAACATTTATTTTTAATATACTTTAAAATGAATGAAATATTTATTTATAGTTGTAAATATTAATTTTTGAATATTAGAATCATTAGGTTCATTAAGGAGAATTAATTTAACTAACTGTGAAATATTCTTCTTTTAATTAAAACATCTAAATAAGATTTGTTAGGAAATTTTTTATTTATGGCTATTACATATATTGTTTTTTTGTATGTTAATTGTTTTGTAGCTATTAGATTGATCATCTTAATTTAGCGTCTTATAAGTATTTTATAAGAATTTAATTATGTTAGATTTTATCAAAAATTAACTTTCTCCATCAAAAAATATGAGCTTTAAAAGCAATCTACAATGCAACAATCAATAATCTTTTATAAATTATTCATAATTTAACTATAAATCACAATATTATTAAACGCAATATTCAAGGAATTAAACAAAAATAAAGAATGGGATAAGCAATTCAACTGGCTAAAAATACTGAATCTATTTAACAGGGCAAGACTAATTTTGACATAAATGATTTTGATTTAAATGACAGCGATAGAGAGGATTTCGACAACTATGTTGACATTCTATTTGTTCTTGAAAAATCTGGGTCTATGTAAGCATATATAGAATAAGCTAAATATACTATCTGTAAAATAGTAGAAAAATTTAAAAATAAGGAGTATGACTTAAAATTTTCTCTCTGCACATACATAGTAAATTAATATAAAAGTCTAAATTAATTTTAAATACTTTATTATAAAGGATCATGAACCTTAAAGCCAAATTCTGACAGACTTTACTGACCTGTGCAGTGGTTAGTAGATTGTTAAGATACTTCATACTGTAATTGCTACTGGAGGAGGAGATCTTCCTGAAGCTGTTATGGATGGCTTGAGGGATGGAATTACAAAAACTTCATGGAGAAAAACTGTTATTGGAAAAGATGAAAAGTCTCAGAGATTTTTGTTTCATATTTGTGATGCTCCTCCTCATGGTGAGGAATATGGTTATCCTAGCATTGATAAGTAATGGTCAATTAATGGTTGTCCTTGTGGAACAAAAAGAGAAGATATCAAAAATTTACTCTAATTACACGACATATAATATTTTTTGATCAAGCCAAATGATTATATTTCTAAAATGGAATAATTATTTAAGGAGTGCTTTGGAGATTATTATAAAGATACAATTAATCTTTGTGAAAATGTCCAACAAATAGATAGCAAAACAAAAATGTGGGAAGGAGTTTTAAGTAATATTGAGAAAAATGTTTCATGAAAATAAAATAAAACAAAACAAAGCACTGGTAATCATGAAGACGACTTAAACTTTATTATTGCTTTATTAAATATGCGTGTTTTTTCAATTTAAAATATTAATAAAACATAAACTCATATCTATTTTAAGTATTTATTTTAATTTAGTAAGCTTAATTAAATTTATTTTCCTTTTTTTAGTAACCGTAAATCCTCATTATTTAAATTCCCTTATCCCCAATTCTTAGAAACCTAAATTAGTGTTGTTTATTTTGATAACTTTTTTTATTATTTTAAATTTTATTTTAATTAATAAAATAGTATTTATTACTATACTATATATTTCCTGCTTAAGAAATAATTATTTGAGAATAGCAAAATTTATTTTAATATTTTTAGGAAAATTTTATACATTTATAAATAAAATAGAAATGACTTTCTATAAAATGTCTTGTATTTTTTATTTATTCAAAGAACAATCATAAATAAATAAATAAGTTAGATATTAATCACCTAATATTGATGGAGAGAGAGATTAATAACTTAATTTTGGAGAAAATAATGCTTTTTATTTTTTCTCAGATAAATAAAAAAATTATTTTCAAATAGCATAATTTATTTTTTTTTTTATAGCAATTAATATTTAAATTAAAATATATTTTTCTAATTCAGTTGATTTTAAATTTTTTTTTATATTAGGGTGATAAAAAGTTAGAGTAAATTAATAAATGAGCATTTCATTTATATCATTTTTAATTAAATAAATATAGAAAATAATTATTTTAATAAATAGAAAAGAGACAAAAGTAATAAAAAATAAAGATAATCTTGAAAAATTTAGAATAAACTTCTTAAAATATTTGAAAGTTATTTAAACTTTTAAAGTATTTTTTCTTATTCAATATTATTTTATTTAAATGACAAATTTAATTAAATATTTTAATAAAAAACACACATTTAAATATAAATAAACTAGTGAAATTTTATTAAAAGCTAAATATTTCAATAGATATCTAACAAACCTATATTTGGCCAGTTTCCTTTCTTTACAACTTCCCAATAACATTCTTTATATTTATATTCTTTGCCACTTGTTAAACTGTTATCCCGCTGCTTCGTTTTCTTTTAGAATCAATTAAGTTCATTAAGGAGAATTTATTTCATCAACTGTAAAATAATTCTTATATTAATTAAAATATCTAAATAAGATTTGATTTTGATTAGGAAATTTTTAATTATGGCTTTTACATATATTGCTTGTTTTTTTGTAGTTTGTATATTGTTTTGTAGCTATTACATTAAGCATCTTAATTTAGCGTCTAAGAAGTATTTTATAATAATTAAATTATATTAGATTTTATCAAAAATTCTCTTTCTCCATCAAATTAGATTAGGAAATTTTTAATTATAGCTTTTACATATATTTATTTTTTTGTAGTTTGTTAATTGCTTTGTAGCTATTAGATTTAGCATCTTAATTTACCAAATTATGTATTTTGATTAGAAATTAATTATGTTAGATTTTATCAAAAATTTGCTTTCTCCATCAAAAATATGAACTTTAAAAACAATCTACTGTGCAACAATCAATAATTTTTAATAAATTATTCATAAATTAATTATAAATCAACAATATTATTACCCAAAATATTCAACGAATTAAACAAAAATAAAGAATGGGATAAGCAATTCAACTGGCTAAAAAAACTGAATCTATATAAAAGGGATAAACAAATTTTGACATAAATGATTTTGATTTAAATGACAGCGATAGAGAGGACTTCGACAACTATGTTGATATTCTGTTTGTTCTTGATTAGTCTGGGTCTATGTCAACCTATATTAAATAAGCTAAATAAACTATTTGTAAA
Organism: Tetrahymena thermophila SB210; assembly: GCF_000189635.1. NCBI lineage: Eukaryota > Ciliophora > Oligohymenophorea > Hymenostomatida > Tetrahymenidae > Tetrahymena > Tetrahymena thermophila. The sequence goes on along the minus strand of NW_002476188.1, from coordinate 815,585 downwards.
ATAGTAGAAAAATTTAAAAATAAGGAATACGACTTAAAATTTTCTCTCTGCACATACATAGTAAATTAATTTAAAAGTTTAATTTAATTTTAAATACTTTATTATATTTAAAAAGGATCATACACCTCAAAGCGAAATGCTGACAGATTTTACTGACTTGTGCAGTGGATACTAGATTGTTTAGAAACTTCATACGGTAATTGCTACTGGAGGAGGAGATATTCCTGAAGCTGTTATGGATGGCTTGAGGGATGGAATTACAAAAACTTCATGGAGAAAAACTGTTATTGGAAAAGAAGAAAAGTCTCAAAGATTTTTATTTCATATTTGTGATGCTCCTCCTCATGGTGAGGAATATGGATTTCTTAGCAGTGATAAGTAATGGTCAATTAATGGTTGCCCTTGTGGAACAAAAAGAGAAGACATCAAAAATTTACTCTAATTACACGACATATAGTATTTTTTGATCAAGCCAAATCATGCTATTTCTAAAATGGAGTAATTATTTAAGGAGTGCTTTGGAGATTATTTTAAAGATACGATTAATCTTAGTGAAAATTTCCAATAAAAAGATAACAAAACACAAATGTGGGAAGGTGTTTTAAGTAATATTGAGAAAAATGTTTCATGAAAATAAAATAATACAAACTCTTTCTTAAATATTAATATATGTTCAATTTAAAATATTAATAAAGTGTAAACTCATATTTAATTACTTATTTTCAGTTAATAAGCTTAATTAAATTTATTTTCCATTTTTTAAATAACTGTAAATCCTCATTATTTAAAATAGCTTCACCTCAATTCTTTATAATTAATACCTCTATGAAATCTATGCAAAATAAAAATGTTAATTAATATTTAAATTAAAATTTTTTCTCTAATTAAGTTAATTAAAAAATTTTTTTTTATCCATTTAGGTGATAAAAAACTAAGTTAATATTTTTTTAAAAAAACTTTTGAAATACATCAACATAAAAAAGAGAACAGACTTGTTAGTGATTACTCAAAAATAATATCGTTTTTAAGTGATGACTAAATTCTTTTTATATTTTCTAAATGTTAAAGTAAATTAATAAATAAGCATTTCAGGTTTATAATTCATGTTTAAGATCTTTCTTAATTTTATTTTAATTTTCAAATTCGATTTTTTAATTTCTCATAAAGTAAAATTTATAAAAAATATAAATATATATAGTTATCGTTTATTTTAGCCATGATTTATTATTATAATTAAGTAATTAAGAAAAAATATATTCTAATAAAAGGAAATGATCAAAAATAAATATATATAAATATGTTTTAGAAAAAATTTGAAATAAAATTCTTAAAATATATTTTGGAAGCTAGTTAAACTTACTTACTTTTAGAGTATTTTTTCTTTTTCTAAGTTATATTATTTTATTTTAATTATATAAAAAATTTAATTTAACACTTCAATAAATCACAATTTTCAAATATGAAAAAAAATAATGAAATTTTTTATGGCTAAATATTTCAATAGATGTCTAATAGACCTAGATTTGACCAGTTCCCTTACTCTCTAGCTTCCCAATAACCGCCTTTATATTTATATTCTTTGTCACCTGTTAAACTGTTAATTTTTTCTTCGAAAAAAACTGTTTAATGGTGCTATCCTGCTGCTTCGTTTTCTTTTCTACGGATTCTCTGCTTTTATTCAAGACGAAGTTTTTCATCTGCAGCTATAGATAACAAACCGAATTCTAATGCTCTTTAATCTGGACGAAGTCTACTGTCAGTGGGTGGTATTTTCTTTAACATTTCCTTTGTAAGATGATTAAGCTAGAATGAATGTTGTGTATAGTGATAATATCTATCAGAGTTTGTAGGTAAAGGAAGACGTTTCCAAACTGTAATTACTTAATTAGTCTCTAAGTTTGTACATTTTAAGTCTTCGTTCCATTTTCCTTTTAGCGAATATAAACTTTTTCCATCTTTATTTTTGACCCATCCTTCTACTTCGAATTACCCTGAATTGCTCCAGGCACTTTTCTCTTTCAAATTTAGTTAGCCATAAACACCTGTAGTATAATTTTTGAATTCCATTTATCCAAAATGATCTATGTACATAGAACCAACCATTATATTTTTTACTGATGAAGTGCACTTTTTAAAAACTATATCATGTTTTAATCTATTTAGCTTAATATACAAATAACTAACAGGGTTTATTTCAAAAGATCTTCCCCAAAACTAGCTTCTTATGTTAGAATCACCATGGAAAACATAGTTTTTACTCTCAACAAAGCATGCTGAGATAGGAGGATGATGACTTACTTACTCAGCAATAAAGGTGTATCCCTTTTTATCGTCTATATACTCAAAGGTTTCCCCTAATAAAGGATTGAAAGGTTTTTTAACTCTGTTTATAGTACCTGCAAGATCACTAATACCGAAAGCCATACAATAACATAAAGCAAGTCCTTAATCATCAGTTGCATTAGCTGAATCTAATAAATCTGAATATTCCATTTGTTCTGCAAGCTTTTAAAGCATACTCATTGGCTCGTTAAAATAGACTAAATAAAAAAATTCAATTAATTAAATATTTTTGATTTTAATTTATTGAAATTAATAATAAAATGAGCAGCAGGGTTCAATCAAAATTTAATTTTTTGTTATAAAATTTTATTATAATTACAAAAATTTTATGAAAATAAAATAATAATTAATTAAATAAATAAATAAATTACCTGGTACTGCAAACTTGGATAAATCTTTACCGATTGCCTCTCTAAATACAGACCACATGTTAATTTTTTCATTGGGGTCTTGCTATATAGGTAAAGTTAATCTTGTAGGCTAATCGGATATATCTATAGCTTTATAAGTAGGATTTTATGTTAATAACCTCTAATTAATTTATTGATAAAAATGTATGAAGAAAAATTATAATTAATATATTTAATATTTACATATTTTATTTGACATGATTTATTCAAATATGATAAAAGTTATGTCTAACCACTGTCTGTAGCTTTTGTTGTTTATTATTGATTTGAAAACTCTGCTAATATTAAAGCAGATTCTTATTCTTTATAGAAGTAATCATCTTCTATTATACTCTAAAATTCTGTATTATCATCATTTATTTCATAGAATTTTTCTTCTTCTGTATCCTTTCTGTATAATTTAGGGTTACGATTAAATCTTTCTTCATTAAAATTTCCTTCTAACTCATTTGCAATAACTTGAGAAGCTCTAAATAGCCTCTTTCTTTCTGTTTCGATTGTTAATAGACAATCCTTTAAATTACTCTAATTATATTTTTGTGAAATTAATAATATTATTAAATAATCTACGTTTGATAAATTTTGTACAAAATTTATTCAAAGTATGTATTAAATCTTTATCTCTCAAATAAAAAGCTAGATTTAAGGAAAGTAATAAAAACTGTTAATATTTTTTAAAACAAAGCAAAAAAGTTTGAGAGTTAAAATTTATGATTCTAACTCTAAAATTTTCTACATTTTTCCCACGTTTTAAAATCTAAATAACATTTTGAGAATAAGATAATAACAATTAAAAAATGAAGCCCTATAAAAGCTTTCTAAAATGCTTTGAATTGGAATATTTATTTATCAGGCAAGTAGTTATCACCTTTGTTCTACCACTAGAACTGTAATATTTTTAACAATAAAATTAAACTACCTTGATATTATGTGCTTCATTCTATAGAGAATCAAGGAGCTTACTTATCCCAGGATTATTTGTTAATTTAGGGAGCAATTCTGAAAGTATTTCTTCAAATCTAGCGCCTGCTTCAAATGATTCTATCAATAACTTTTCAATTTTTTCTTGATTTGAATCTAATAGCATTCGCTTAAGCTTAGGATCAAGATTTTTAGAGTTAGCTGTGATTTCTTAAAGTTAATCTATTGACATCTCATCAAACTCTCTTTAGGCTCTAATTTATGCATCTTTTAATGCCTTAAACCACTTTACCTTCTAGTCAACATCTGGTGCTATAACTTCTATCTGCTTTGTCCCAGAGTTAATTACAATCTTACATGGATTTTCAGGAACTGAAATGATATCTGCTATCTTCAAATGGATTGTTCCTTTCTTATCTAATCCTTGCTTTTCAGAATAAATCAAACAATCTTGATGCAATATAAAATATCTTTCCTTCCATTACAGAATTGGATTGATCCACTTCTTTAAATACCCTTCCATTATTACTTTTTTTATTCAATTTTACTGGCAATTAAATAAAGAAATAAATAAATTATAATTCAATTATGCTAAAAATTATATTCAAGTTGGTACTTTTGATAAATTACTTATCAAATTCAATTATTTATAGATTTGATATAACTTTTATTAAATTTTTTATATGGACTATTTTTAAAAATTGATTAATTTATTATAACTCAAAATTTATATTCATGATTTTTGTTTTTATCAAGGTCAAAAACTTACAAATAATAGCTTAAATGTAAGAAATAGATATATTTCATTAAATTTTTGATATAATTAACTACCTGTTAAGCTTCAATTATATATTAATATTATATTTATTTGTTTATTTTAAAATAAATTTTTTTAAATAATTAAATTGAGTTTGATTTTATTTGAAAGAATTAATTAGGATATTTGAGAAATTACATTAAAAGTAAATATTTTAGGGTAAGAATAATTAATAAACAATAAAAAGTTTTAAAACCAAAGAAAATAACATAAAATATTAGTTAAAGAAAGAAAATTAATTTTATTTTTGCATGAAGGAATCAAATTAATATTAGAACTTAATCGAATAATAATCAATTTAAATATTGCAATTAGTATTTTTTCTTATCTTAAATCATAATTAATTAATCAGTAAATATCCAATAAACCTAAACCAGACCAGTCTCCTTTATCTCTAGCTTCCCAATAGCCACCCTTATACTTATATTCTTTTTCACCTGTCAAAGGATCCATTTTTTCTTCAAAGAAAACTATTTTGTGATGTTGGCCGGATTATTCATTTTCTTTTCTGCGTGCTCTCTACTTTTATTCGAGACGCAATTTTTCTTCTGATGCAATAGAGAGCAATCCATATTCAAGAGCGCGTTAATCAGGACGCAGTCTGCTATCTGTAGGGGGTACTTTCTTCATTAAATCTTTGTAAAGATGATTTAACTAGAAGGCATAGGTTGTGTAGTGGTAGTATCTATCTGACTTTTCAGGTAGAGGATAGCGCTTCCATACAACAGTGGTTTGATTTGTTTCGGCATTTGTGCACTTCAAATCCTCATTCCACTTACCCTTTAAGGTATATAAGACTTTTCCATCTTTATTCTTTACCCAACCATCTATTTCATATTGGCCTTTGTCACTAAACATTCCTTTTTCTTTTAAAGTCAGAATACCATTGACACCTGTTGTATAATTTTTGTATTCCATTTCACCGAAATGATCTAAATATATCTGTCCAATAATAATATTTTTGGCAGCTGTTGTGCATTTTTTAAAGACTATATCGTGGTTCAATCTTCTAAGTTTTATATGCATATTACCTAAAGGTTTTACCTCAAACGATTTTCCCCAGAACTAACTTTTTATATTAGAGTCTCCCTAGAAAATATAGTTTTTACTTTCTGCATATCCAGCCGAAATAGGAGGATGGTGGCTAACCTGCTCTGAAATAAAGCGATAGCCTTTCTTTTCATCAACAAATTCGAAAGTTTCTCCTAATAGAGGGTTAAAGGGTTTTTTTGTTCTGTTTATAGTACCAGCATAAACACTTACACCAAATCCCATACAATAACAAAGTGCTAAACCTTAGTCATCAGTTTCATTAGCATGATCTAGTGTTTCTGAATATTCCATCTACTCTGCTAATCTTTGAAGCATACTGATTGGTTCATTAAGATAAACTATTTTTCATTTAAAAAATTAACAAATATACCAAATAAAACTTTTATTTAAATAAATTGCGAAAAGACTTCCAACAAAAATCAAATAAAATTTATTTTATTAAAATAAAGTTTAAGAAAAAACGAAACTTACCTGGAACTGCAAATTTAGTTAAATCTTTTCCAATAGAGTCTTTAAGAATAGACCAAACATTTATTTTTTCATTAGGGTCTTTTTCTATAGGTAGTGTATATCTGACAGGTTCGTCTGGGATTTCAGTAGCTTTGTATGAAGGGTTCTATGTCAATAATCTCTTTTTAAAAAAAAAGAAATTTAATTTTAGATTTAAACTCAAAATATAAGTAATTAATTACATATCTAACTGGACAGTGCTTGCTGAAATAAGAAACTAGAGAGCTTTGTGAAATTTTATTATTGGGTTATCCTGATTTAGCAACTACATTGTCATTAGCGAAATTTTCTAATATCATAACTGACTGTTGTTCCTTATAAAAATAATCGTCTTCCATAATACTTTAGAATTCAGTATTATTTTCATCCTCTATATCATAAAATTTATGCTCTTCTGTGTTATCTCTATTATATCCTCCGTTACGAGTAATTCTATCCTCTACAAAGTTTCCATCTAACTCATTTGCTATAACTTATGAAGCTCTGAATAATCTCTTTCTTTCATTTTCGATTGAAAGGAGACATTCCTTTAAAGTACTCTAATTTATTATTTAAAATTATTTTCAGACAATTTTTAATATAAATCTTCATAATTTAAACTCTTAACTGCAAATTATTATAAATAATTATGATACTAAAAGCTTCTTTTTTTTAACTGTTAAAGAAATGCATATTCAATGAAGATAGGTTTTACAATTTAAAGTTTAGTGTAGAATATAAATTAGTTTGCTTAAGAATAACTATCAATCAACCAGATAAATTTGGAAGGATACTTGCTAAATTTTGAAATAGAAATGAAATTAATATGCTAAAATACATTAATTTATTTTTATTTATCTTAATTTATTTAATGTATTTGAGTTTTATTTATTACTTATAATCTCTATCTATAATAGTATTTTTTAGTTAGATATAAATGTAATAAATTTAAATAATGATTTATTTTTGAATGATTAAAACCTTATTTTGCTATCTACTAAATGATGTGATAAATGATGCTATGTTATATTTTAATTGAAAAAGTATTTTCAAATTATTTGTAAAATGCATGAATATTTTTTGAATTTTTATTCTATATCTATCTGCGTTGATTGAATAATAAAAAAAATAAATACGTTTTATACCTATAATTTTGTATTGAATTTTTTGGTATCTAAAAAAATTATTTACCTTAATTATATGAGCTTCAGTTTGAAGGGAATCTACCTATTAGGAGATTTATGGATTATTTGTTAGTTTAGGAAGCAAATAAGAAAGAGTTTCATCAAATCTAGCACCTGCTTCATAAGCTTCTACGAGTAATTTTTCTATTTTTTCTTGGTTTGTTTCCATTAGCATACGCTTGAATTTTGGGTCAAGATTCTTAGAAGATTTTGTTACTTCTTTAAGTTATTCTACAGACATTTCATCAAATTCTCGCTATGCTTTAATTTAAGCATCCTTTAATGCATTGTACCACTTAACTTTAAGCTCTACACTTGGAGCTCTAACTTCTATTTGCTTAGTTCCTGAATTTATAATTATTTTTGTAGGATCTTCTGGAACTTAGATAATATCTGCTATCTTAAGATGAATGGTACCCTTCTTTTCAGAACCTTGAGTTTCTGAATATATCAAACAATCTTCATGCAGGATAAAGTAGCGATCTTTCCAGTAAAAGGGATTAATCTATTTTTTTAAATATCCTTCCATCTGTTATTTTCTCTATTTTTTATTTGTTGTTACTTTAAATATATTTTTCTCTTGCTTGCTACTTACTGTTACTTAAAAAATTAATTAGTTTTTTCTTCTAATAAATTAATATTTGTTTATTTTATAATAGCAGAATTAATTGTGCTATCGTAAATAGTCACTTATTTTATAAAGAATAAAGAGAGATTGAATATGTACTTCAGGGATTATTCTGTATACTTTTTGAATAAAAAAGCAAATTATATTTTGAACAATCATCAAATTATTTATCAAGTGCATCACTGTTGATGCTTGTAATAAAAAATTATTTAAAATAAAAATTTGTTCTCTCATTCTAAACTCCTCTATCTTATAATAGCCTTACTCATTCAAGTATTTAGAAGTGTACCATATTTATTCATATTATGTAATTTCATTAAACCTAAAAATAAAAAATTCAATAAAATAAATGGAATTTTAGAGGTCATTTTATATTTTTTGTATTTGTCTTATATATAAACTAATTTTGCTATTATTAGGATAAAGGTTCTTAAGAGCTTTAGTACTAACATATCTTTCAAACTCTTACTATCAAAATATTTCGTTGTTACTTTTAATTGTTACTTCAAAAAAAGCCAGATATTCAATATTTAATGAGTTCTGAAATAACCTATGTTTACTAAAGCCAAAAATAATTGAGGTATTATGTATATCTTACTATATAAGCTCAATTTATAAATTTCTAAAACTAAAAATTGTAAGCTTTGTTTGGAATAAAATAATTTAAGAATAATAAATTAATTAATATATCTTACTAAAAAATTAGTATTCATTAAATAGATCTTAAAAAATAAAAATTAATGAACAACATTACAATTTATAGCAACAACTACAATCATAGATAATAAATATTTTAATTCAAACTAAAAATATGTAAGTTTTAAATATTTTAAAATAAATTTAATATTAAAATATTTTAACTTTTATTATTATTTAAAATAAATTAATTCTAAAAAAATATTAATATTTAGAATTTAAAATATTTATTTGCATACATACTGTCTTAGATAAATTAATAATTTATTTGCTAAGTTTACTTCAAAAATGAACTTTGAATGAGAATTAATCACTTAAATGGGAAAAATAAATAGATAACTAAATAAGATTATAATAAAGGAATGACAATAAAGATTGAATATTATTGAATAATAAATAAAATGAAAAAAGGAGTATAGATGATGTAGCAAGTAGGAGAGATTTATATGTAGCTATGAATAGGACTAAATATATTGCAAAGTGTTTTAGCCAAAAAAAGTGAAGAAATAATTTAAAGCTTTTTCATAATGAAAGAAATGAAGGGATAATAAATAATAGTAATAATAAAAAACCAAACAACGAATACATACATTCATACATTCATATATACATATTGATTTATTGATATTATTATTTATATATACATACATAAATATATAAAAGATATATTTAGTTAAAATCTGCATATACACTTATATATTAATACAAATAAACAAAAATATTTAAGCATCAATCAAAAAAGAAAGACACAAACAAAATAAACTACTTTCAAATTCAAAAATGGGAAAACAATTAGATAAGAAGAAGCCTGCTGTTTAGAATAAGGATAAAAAAGAAAAGAAGACCATGAAGTAACAAAAAAAACATAAGAAGGATGAAAAATAAGTTAAGGATTCTCAAATTAAGATCGGTCCTACCAAGAAGATTGCAAAATTAACTAAAGAAGCTGTCATTAAGAAAGATGGTGAAAAAAAAAGCAAAGATGAAAAGAAGCCCGTCTCCACTGAACCTCTCGTTCAATTAAGAGATAACGTTAAAGATTCATTAGCTTTCGTCAAGAAGAAATAGGTCGATTAAAACGCTTTGAAGAAGGCTGTCAAGAGATTAGAAGATAAAGCTAATAGAGTTCCTATTAAAGATACTCCATAAGTAATTAAACACATTACAATCAATATATATTGATCAAGTCCAGTTAAATTTTTAGATCAATAACAATATTTTTTCATATTTGTTTATAAAACCATTTTTTTAAATTATTAACAGAATTGCACAATCTACGTAGGTCACTTGCCTTATGGTTTGCTTGAAGAATAATTAAAGACTTATTTTGAACAATATGGTACCATCGTTAATATTAAAGTTGCTAGAAGTAGAAAGGTTAGCATAAAATTATTTGTTTAATTTCCTATTTTTTTATTTTAAGTACAAAAAACACATAATAATCATAATATTTATCCACTGCCTTTCCAATAATTTAGATATTATCTATTAATAAGTAGAAATTAGCAGCTTTATTCCAGTTTTCTACTTAAAAACATTAATGTTATCTTCGATTTCTTTTATTGTTCTTTTTTGTAGAATTTAGCTTCAATAGCAAAAATAATAATAGCTAAATTTTGGAATTATTTGTTTCAAAATTATTTAGAAAATTTTTAATAATTTTATTTAAAATATTTATTTAAATATAACATAGACTGCCAGATCTAAAGGTTTTGCCTTCATTTAATTTGAACAACCAGAAGTTGCTGCTATTGCTGCAAAGGCTATGAATGGTCATATGGTTTTAGGTAAAGTTTTAGAAGTCCATGTCTTGCAACAAGACTAAAAGAACCCCTTCAGCTTTAAATATGGAAAGAAATAATTCAAGTTCATTAACTGGAAACGTATCTTCATTAAATAAAAGAATTCAGTAAATATTTTCACAACAAGCAATTATTCAATAATTATTTTGGATTTTTTTAAACTTTTACATTTTTATTTAACTTGTAGGAAAAAGATCCTGAAGAAGTTAAAAAGGGAGTAGAAAAATTACTTAAAAACGAAGAAAAGAAAAGAGACAACTTGAAGAAGCTTGGAATAGATTATGAATTCCCAGGATTCGTAATAAAATATAAATTAAAACAAATTATTAATTTTATTTTTTATTAATAGAAAGCAATCGTTGATGGTAAAACTGTCATTGAAGCTGACGATTGATTAGTTGAGCTAACTAATAAAATAAATTAAAAATCAATAGAATTTAGTTATATAATCTAAAAGTAATATAATAAACAAGGTTAATGACTTAATAAATTTGTTTAGAATAAATCAAGATTAAGGTTACTTATATAGCAAGTATGGTATCTTAAAAGCAAATAAATAAAGAATCCATCTTAATAATTTTGGCTTAGTGTGATATTTAAAAGGGAAGCTTACTTTTTGTTAGATGTTTGACAGTTTTTTAAATATAATTTAAGGTTTTCAACAAAGAACATTTTAAGACTAGCTTTAAAAATATTATGGAGACGATGATATGATTATGATTAACCAATCAAATCAAATACAATATACTACTATTTTTATAAAATATTATATCTAAATATAAAAACACATACATACATTGCTTGATTCAAATTGAGTAAATTAATAAAATTAATTATCTACAAATTAATAACATAATATTTTAACTGATTTATATTAATTTAGCTCTTGCTATAAATAAACAAAAAACACACTACATTAATTCTTTATATTCGTATTTGCTAATTTAACTAATCTTGATAAATTCTTACATCAATTTCAAAATTAATTCTAACTCTTTCTAATCTTTTATTAAAATAAATTGTTAAATCATATAAAATATGAATCTACTTTGAAAAAAATAAGAAAAAAAGATACATTTTAATTTTTTATTTTGTTAATTTGATTAAAAGATAAAAATTGAAAATATCAATTCATAAATTTATATTTAACAATATTTAATATGAAGAAATTAATATTAATTATAGGTGGATAATTGTTCAAAATCAATAAAATAACAAATTTATTTAAAAAACTTTTGAAAATAGAAAGCAATAAAAATGTTTTTAAAATAAATTTAACAAAAATTTTGGATCAAAAAAGTTTATTTATTTTATATAATTTAATTAATAGATTTTAGGTTACAAAAAATATATTTAGTAATTAAAAAAATGAATTTTATATTTGAAAAATTTTATTTTGGATGTAAAATGAATTATTAGTTGATGAATTAAATATTTATAAGAGAGGAATGAATGAATACATATGTTGATTTATATTCAATATATATTCTAATTAAAAATAAAAAGATTAACTAAAATGGTTATGAAAGACTTTCCATTAATAGACTATTAAAATAATACCAAATTAATTAGAATAGATTAATTTATTTATTTAGTTATTTATGTTTTATATAATTTGTTTGATTAATAATAATATAGTTAATAATTAGTTTTTATATTGTTTTTTGAATTAATTATTTTTTAATTTATTACTGCTTTTGTTGTTATTATTGAATTTCTCTTTTGTTTATTGCTTTGAAGAGTTTTAGCATTAATTACTTTAATTTCTACTTATTTCTCATACTTAAATGACTTGCAGAGTTATTTATTATTCCTTTTCTTTTTACTATACTCACAATTATAATTTTAATTAAGGTTAATGAAAATTTTTATTTTTTCATGTAGAAAATCTATCAGCTTTGACTGAAAATTTAATTCAATCATAATCATAGACTCTTTAAAATGGTATTTATTTCAAATAAAAACCATTCTTACTCTGAGTTGATTTCCCATATTATTTTTTGTTTAATTGATTTTATATAGTATGGAAAAACATTATCTCATTTGATACAATTTTGGTTTATTATTGTGATGATAAGCTCAAAGAAAGGAAATAGTTTAACTACATTAAAAGAAGAAATGAGAAATTGTAAAAGTATTTTAAAAATTCTCTCATCTGATGAATAGATTTTATGAAGATAATCCATCTCTTTTGTGTTTTGTGAACGGATTCGAGTCATCATAATCATGTCTATCATATCTAGAACCAGGGAAGACCTTCCAAAATCTTAAGGTTTCGTCGGAAGAGGCTGAGCATACGGTAGAACCATCTGGAGAAAGCGCCATATGTAACACTCTATTTGTATGTCCATGTAACTCAGTAATTTTCTGCATCGATGGGTAACTCCAAACAATCAATTAGTTATCTTAGAACCCATGAGAGCTTATGAGTTCTTTGTCCTAAGGATTCCATAAAATTGAGCATACCTAACTACCACAGTTGATTGAATTGACTAATTCCATTTTATCAGTATTCCAGAACTTAATTGTTTTATCCTAGGTTCCCCCTCCACTTGCTAAAAGATTTTTTTACCAAGGACACCATGCTAGAGCCTTTACAGCTGCTTTGTGATTATAAAAACAGGCACGCTGATAACTTGGAGAAGCACTCTAACTACTTGAACTAGAGGTGTTATTGTTGTTGATATTATTTTAAGCATAATTAATATCCCAAATTCTGAGTGTATTATCGTTACCTCCTGAAGCTAGCTGAGTACCATCGGGAGACCACTTTAATCCACATACCTCCTATTCATGGCCTTAAAAGCGCTTTATTATATTATTTTTTTAACGAATGTCGTGATTAATTATTTAAGTGTCTCTGCTTCCACTTGACAATATGTAATTATTCCAGGATAGTGAAGATACTCTACCGGTATGACCTTTGAGAATTCTGTATGGAATGCACTTTTCAGTATCCCAAAGCTATATTGTATTATCAGAGAAGCCAACGGCCAAGCAATTTTTCTTTTTTAAATTCATCCAGCTGACACTAGTAGCCTAAATATTTTAATTAGCCTTAAAAAGGTTTATGATTTCATATTCATCCCATAAATAAACTTCGCTTCCAAGACATATTGCTAAAGTGCCTTTATTGTCAGTACCACTGTCTCCCCAATCCATTAAATTAAGGTAGTAATCATCGCTAAGTTAAGGTGCATCAAGTATTCTTTCTGGCATAGGAGAAATATATCTCATTATTTTATTTGTTTCCATGAATTGTTGATTTGCTTACTCAAAAGTCTTACTAATGCACTTGTCCAAAGGAATTGGCATGTCTGATTCACTTCTAAAATTTAACACTCTTTTTTTTTGATTTTTCTTTTCCTGCTAAAAGAGGCAGTCTTCCATCAGCTTCTGGTATGAGTTTACGCTGCTATTGCAGTAACTAATATTCAGATTACTGCTATTTATACCTGAAGTTTAAGTGGAAGAGGATGAACTAGCATTATGAATCATAGACTAATTGCTGTTAGTAGTTTATTCATCAGAATTGATTACTCCTGATTGTTGTTAGCTTTATTGTTGATTGAAAATATTGCCTGATCCTGAGGTACCGAAGTGGAAAAAGCTGCTTTGAGTAGTAGCTGTTGTTGATGAAGTTTGAGAAGATGTTTCAAAGTTTTAGGAAATGCATGAACCGTTTTAATTTATGATGTTTTATGTGTTGATATTCTCTTTGAGTAAATATTAATTGTAAGATGTGTTAGTTCCTCTTCTACTTGGGATAAATCTACAATCCTTTATATAAAAAAACAAAAATGTCATAAGATTTATTAAAGAGCCATTTAATAGAATGTTTAAACAAACTCCTTTAATCAGCCACTTCTATTTTAATATTCGCCTCCTTTTGTAAGTCGATCATTGATTGGAACGTCCAAAAGATTGAAGCTTTTAATAATTGGGCATAATTAAAAGAGCGTAATGTTATCAAACACTCCTTTTACAGTAAAAGGAGAAACTAGAAAATGAAGTATTTATTACTGACTAAGCAGGCTTTTCTTTACCACCAAAGAGTGGATTGTTTCCTACTGAATGCTTATTTTTAAAAACGTTTTCATCCTTCCAAAACATGGCAACAAATAGCGCTAGCTCCTTCTAATAATTAAATAATAAGTTTGCTTTTTGACTGATTTTATTTTTTTGTTTGCTTTTTTTTTGTAGGTTAAATGAGAAAATAATTAAATACTTATAAAGACAAAACACCTTTTAAAGAATACAATACCTTCAATGCAAAATCTTAATCAAAATTAATGTTAAAATAATATGTAAATAATATTTATTCAATAATTTTATGAATAAAAATGAATGAATTTTAATATTTTCTTATTTATTTGCAGCTAGCTATCATTCATTTATTCAATCAATCAATCTATCTATCTATATTCGTTGAATATTAAAATTTTTGTTTTTCATTCAATTTGATATTTATTTTTAAAATAAGAAAAACGAAAAGAAAAAAACCTTCTTTTCTTTAAATCTTTGTCAAAACATTGATTTATTTTTGATTTCAGACATCTACATTGAAACAGCTAGCTTTAAATACGAATTCTACGAAAAAAAATTTGGCGCATTTTTCTTATTTTAACTGACAACTTTTACTCCCTAATTATTTTTGCAAATTAATTTTAATCAATTTTTAGTTTTTATAATTTAGCAATTTTTTTTTAAATTAATCCGAGCCATTTTTTAAAAAACTATTACAATAAAATTTAAAAATAAATTGATACTTTAAAAATAAGATATATTTATTTTTCAAAATTAGAAATTTTTGTTAATTTAAATTAGAAAAAAAATTTTAAATATTAATTGATCCCATATATATATATACATACTATTTTTATGTTTATTGAATAAATAGTACTTTATTTATTCAAGTATTATATTTGCATCAAAAATAATATATTTCAGTTACCTGACTCTAGAATAAATAGTAAAACACTAAAAATATATTTTATTCATAAAATTTAATTAATGTATTTTTGATCAAGTTAAAATAGAATTTTAGCTGTTAAATAAAGTGAGTAAAATTTTTCTATGCAAAAAATAGACAAAATATCATATTTGATATTTAATAAAATTGATAATTCAAGTAAAAGTTAATATGTTTTTGATATACAATAAAATGGAAATACACGAAATGATCAACTTGATTATATTACTAAATAAAACCTGCTCATTTCTGTATTTAATTCAAATTTTATTAAGAAAAATAAATATGGTATCAAATAGTATAATCTGAATATTTTAAATTTAAATGTAAAAAATAACACTATTCGTAATTTAATTAAAAGATGTTAAAATATTCAATACTATTTTTTAAGATGGAGAAATGATTGAATCATTTTTGAAAGAAATAAAAATTTTAAAATTAAAATATTTTGATGAAGGAATGAAATAAACATATAAAAATATTTAATTTTTAAAAAAATTACATATGATTAAATAAATATTTGTATATATAATAATAAATTTTAAGTGATCTAAAATAAAGTAACCAATCAGTTAAAGCTTTTTTCAATATAAGTTGTATTTTGCGTAAAAATATCACTTTTATGTGGAATTAAATTTCCTTCTAAAGGATATTTGTTTTCTTAAAAAATCTAGCTTTTTATTATTCTATTTTACAGCATATTTAAAGATGAATTGAATTTTGAGTAAGATAGGTAATTTTTTTCCAATAATTAAGAATGGTCTATAATTGGAGCTAGAATTGATTAATTTTAATAGAGAGCAGAGCAAATTTCTTCCTATTTTGAAGAAATTTAAAATTATTATTTAGGCAGAATGTCTACTTGCTTAGAAGGTATATTTATTTATTATAAAGTTTCATTTTATTAATTTTAGTTAATTCTTCTAATTAAAGTTTAATCTTACTATTTCATAGTAGTTGAGCTTTTTTCAGATAATTAACTCTATTGCCTTATTATTGTTTTAAGCAAATTTTTTGAATCTTCTTTCGTTTATTATAAAGATAGGGATCTATAGATATTTTAAACTTAAGTATCTTTTAAAATAGCTTCTCTAAGATCTAATTTAAGTATCTATTGAGGCTAGAAATAACTTTATTTTTGCTCATAATAAATATTTTACAGAGCTAATTTTAATCTTTTTTTGTATTAAATTTAAATAAAAATTAAGAACTTTTTCAATACTCAATAAGTTTACCTAGTTAAAAAACTAATTTAATTTGAAAAAAGATAAGTCAAAGGTGTTAGTTTACCACTAAACATTAAATATAGTATCTAAAATATCATTACAAAACTATAAATTAACTCCTATTCATATAATATTTAGTAAAAAAATTAAAATTAATTAAAATAAATTTAATAATATTTTTTGTTTAAATTAAAGATAAAAATTAAATTACTATTATTGAGATAGCAAGGGAAATAATAGTTATAATTAATTGAATTAACTATTAATTATCTACATTTAAAAAAGTATCTATTGATTCATAAATGATGTATAAAGCCATAAAGAACTGACAAATTAAAACTGCAACAAAATATCTATTTTTATTAATAAAAAAATATATTTCATAAAAATAATAGAATAATTTTTTAAAAAGAGTTTAGTTTGTTTTTCTATGGTATATACATACCCAGTGTATAGAAATCGAAGAACTGAAATAAATGAAGACATTTTAAAAAGGAATATTCATATATTTAATACTTATTTCAAAATAAATATTTTAAAAGTGTTCATTTTATTTCGATTCCAATGGTATGATCTCATTTATTTTGTTTAGTATAACTTCAAAGCATTTTAAGAAGTATTAATTTAAAAAAAAGAATTTACTTCAAATTGATTGATGTGATACAAATTTAAAAGATGTCGCTATGAAAAAATTGATCTTTGATGCAAGATTTGCAGCTATAACAATGATATATTTTTGATGTCTTATAAATATTACCTTGCAAATTATTTAAATAAATTTGAGTTGGTATTATTAAATATTTACATTAGCTACATAGTTCTACTACTTCAATTTTTTCTTAGTTCACTAAAGTGTTGTATATATTAAAACCCTTAATCAATTTAATTTAAATCTTGATTATAATATTGTTAAGAATATAATTTATTTTTTAATCTTACAATTTCGTTACTAAATGAGGTAGGTATTTCATCTATTTCCCTGTTTTCAACAATTCTTTCTTAAATCTAATTTTCATAATTTTTAACATGAGACATAATAATTCATTTACTAATCATGTTTTACTTGTGGTGGAATCCATCCTGGATCTGTCTTGATCAGTTTAATTAAAAAATATCCAAACGATAAATAATGTGTGATACAGCAAATGATATTAGATTTTATATTTTCTTTCACCTTATTTTTTAGTAACTTTCATCAAAATATTTTAAAAAAGATAATATCTTACATAGATACATTTTATTATTAAGAGTATCCAAGGAATATTCAAAATGGTTAAGTTGAATAGCAGTTTTTTAATACATTTTGAGTGAATAATTACATTTCCTTAAAGGTAGACATTATTAAATATGTCTTTGTAAATTTAGTATTCCTAAATAAATGTTATCTTTAAAAATAATTAAATAAATAAGTCTTTCTCTTTGAAATTCTGTTTTTACATAAGATGGAACAGTATCATCTTTTAAACTTTATTATTTTAGATTATAAGAACTCATTAAATATAATTTATCCTTTTTGAATGTCTTTATTTTTTTTCTATATTCTACTTAGACGAAGTTTTTTTAAGTAAGTTTATTAATTAATCTGTTATTTTTGTTATTGTAAGAAATTTAGAAAAAATTTAATTCAGTAATTAATAATTTTTACAAATCCTAATATAAGATGATCTAAAAACTATAAAGGAAGGCTAATTTACTTTTTATACATTTTAATGCTGCTTCTCTGCAAATAAATCTTAAACAACAAAATTAATTAAATAGTATTATTAGATTTTAAAGAGCTAAAAAAATAAATAGAAAGTAAATAAATAATTATTTTAACATTAAAATAATTTATAATTTATTTTCACAAATCAATATCAATTAAATTATTCTAAAAATAATTACTAAGTTTATGCTAAGCTTTTATTTGGTAGGATTAAAGAAAAAGTTTAAAATACAATAAATGAATGATATAAGTTAATATAATGCAGTAATAAATGATTAATTAATTAATTTTAAAATAATTAAAACAACGTATAAGTGGAGCTAATTCATTCATTTAATTAGCTTATATCCAGCTCTTTTGTTTTACAATAAAAAGTCTTCTTGTTAATCTTTGTAGTATTTTTCTAAAAATATGTTAGCTTCCATTGAATAGGATAAATCCTCTTCTTGCTATTTTATTTTTTCTTGTGATAGTTCTTTGTTTTTTTATCTTATACTTATAATTTATTTTATCATATTAGGACTTATATCGTAAACATTGACAAAAAGTGCTTGATTCATACCTATGAAAGGATTTTCGGCATCTCTATCTATAAATACTCTAATATTATTAACAGCATATACTTCATATCCATCGAAAGTGAATAAAGTTATATCATGAGGCTAAATTATATTATCACCTACTAAATGAGAGATATATTGGAATAGCATTTCTTATATATTTTTTCTATCCATATAATCAAATAGACCTTTCCTCCATATTAATGACTATGCTTATTTCATATCAACGCCTAATAAAGCTAAAAAGGCTTCTGAATAACCGAATTTGCGCATTTCCATCTCAAAATTTTGCAAATTAAATTAATTTAAGGTGTATGAAAAGAAAGGGTGATTTTAAGCTATTTCTTGTATTATTTTTTAGGTTTTCAAAACAAATTAATCAAATTTGGAATCAATTTTAGTTAGAAATTAATTTGTCACTTATTGATACTTTAAGAGTTCTTATCTCTACAAATAGCTATTAACAAATTTTTGGTACTTTTCAAGCATTAAAGAACATTTATAAACCCTTTAACTTGAAACTGAGCGCATTTTTTAGATTATGAACTCAAAATTCTGAATTCCACCTCTCTTATTATTTAAATCAACTTCTAAAGTACCTAGAGTAGAGCAAGCCTTCGTCCGGATAGGTATTTTACATGAATTAAGATTGGAAAAATGAGTAAATTCTTTATTTAAAGCACAATTCATAACGCATATATTTCCACTGATAAAATAAAATTCTAAAAGAGGATTAGAAAAAAAAGAATTTTAATATTTATCTATTATTTCCTATCCAAAAACATTCTCCTTTTTATTAGTTTTAATGTCTCTGTAAATTTCTTAGTCTGTTTCATTACAACACTAGAGTTCTTATGGTTATAAATAGTTATAAGTTATGTTTTATTCAGATTTATTACTAATTATATCACAGCTAAATTCTAAATCCTTCTAATTAGCTGGTTAGTCACTGATTTGACTTTAAGTCTAACATGTATCAGGTTGATTATAATTCATATCATAGATTTAGTTTTCTAAGCAGTTTTTGTTTTAGAAATAATCTTTTTGATGTCCTTCCATATTTAAATAAAAATCTAATTATTTTTATCCTTAAATAAAATAGTTTGCACTATTGTAGCAGCCTAATTCGTTTTTATTTTAGTCAAATTAATATGTTTCTGATTCATTATTAGCTGATTATTAAGTTTCATTTGATACATCACTTTAAGAAAATGGCCTGTAGCTTTAAAAACCCTCTATTTCCATGTTTATTTAATTGTTATTTATTTTTTCTGAGTTATTTTAGTGTTATTAATTTTATCAAGGTAATTAATTAATCTGCTATTTTCCTAAAATTCACGCATTTATAATCTCTAATTTTTAAAAATCAATTAAATAGATTTTACCAAAATTTTGATATTTTTTATCATTCAAGCTATCAAATTGGTCCTGTGCTAATAAATAAACAAAAAAAATGTAAAGAAATTTGTAAAAGTAAATATTCTTTTTAATACCAATATTAATTCATTAGAGTTATTTAGCTTAATTATTTTTATTTAAAATATAGAACATAATTATTCTTTCTTTTTAAAAATAATAAACTTTCACATCTTTAATTTCAATATAAAAGAATATTTGTTTTTACTATCTATGATATTATTCCTTATAGTTTTTTAACTCAATTATTTTTTATTAAATAATATAAAAAGCTATTATTTATTTTAAAAACTCCAAGCTTTTTATTCTCCTAAATGCTTTTATTTACAGTGTATCTTAATTAGAAAAATTCTACTTAAGTTAAAAGTAAAGAAATTTAATTTTATCATATAAAGAATATTGCTAAAAGCCTAGAAGGAAATCTTAATTCTAAAAATAAGCCAATATTGTTATTTTTAATGATTAACTATAGAACTAATTCTATTAATATTTCTAATTGATTTAATTTTCTGGATAGTTTCTATTTCACTATCTATTTCTTTTTTCCTAATTTATTTTTCCTTGATAATTCTTTCATAGTTCTATATTACATATTTTAGCATAGAATTTAGTACACTCTTTACACAATTAAATAAAGCTATTAAAAATTTGGCATTAAAATTTGAAGTAAAATTTAATATCACTTTTAAATATAATTTAGAGTAAATGCATTTTAAATAATTTTCATTTCTTTTATTTAAGCCAATTGGCTATTTGCTTAATTTAACAATAATAAAGCTAAATTGTAATTTTAAAAGATAAAAATACGTTATTTAAACTAAAAGTATTTAATTCTATAACATTTTTACAAAATAAACATGTATATTTAGAAGTATTTTTAAATTGTTTTAGGGTAATAGTACATTAATCTATTGATTAACTAATTAAAAAAAGCAATTACACACAGTAATTAATTTATTTGATTTTGAAAATTATTATTAATGATTAAGTCAAAAATTTACTGTAGATAAATAAAGCATCTTCAAATATGAAAGTTAATTAATATTAAATAATTTCAGTTTATATCCTACACAAAGATAAATATTAAAAGTGATAAGCATTTGACAATATTAGTTAAATGAATTTCTTTTTGAAATTAAAAAGAAGTGAAATCCATTAATTTTACTTATTTAAAATTTTAAATTATCAATGAAGAAATGTATGGCTATTATTTAATGTTACATTCATTAATGATGCTGAAGAAAATCAGTTAAAATAAAATAAGGATAACTTATTGATATTTTATTACATTTTTATCAGTAAAACTTCTCTTTTATTTCTTTAGTTTTTTTATTAAATTCTGACATATCATTCCCCGCTGCATCATTTAGAATTATATTTTTATTTTAATCACCTACTATTTATTATTAATTGCTGTATCTTTTTTGAAGCTGAGTTTACTAAGGTTGATTATGATAAGCACTCATAAGATATGCTAATTAGTATAGATTTTAGTTTTAAATTATTTATGAAATAATTAGATTCTAAATATTTTATTAAAAAACTAAAAAATGAGTCTTAATATTACCTAAAATAAAGAGAGTAGATATTAAAAAAATTAATTAAATTTTAACATTTCATTTTAATGATTAAAATAATTTACTTAAATTGAATAATAAAAAAAATGTTTCATTACAAATTTATTTTAAAGGTAAAATTATTTAGTAAAAAATTAGGTTGTAAATTAATTAAAAATGATATTTTCTATAACTAAATTTGATTAAAAAGTAAATCTTAGATAAATAGACACTTTAAAAATCATTGAATACAAAATCTCTCTCAGCCAAGATAAAATTCACATTAATTAATTAACATAAATATAAAATATATGAAAGTAGTCACTTTATATATTAAAAATCATTATTGAACCCATATTTTTATAATATTAATTATAATTTAATTAATAATCTAAATTGAAAGGATTTTGTTAGATGTTATAATATTGAATTGAAAGAGATGTCGAAGATTTGCGATTTATAAAAATTGCGATTTATAAAAAAGGTTAAAAGGCGTAAGCCAAAACACTTTTTTTTTCAGCCAAAGAGTTAAAGAGTTGAATACTAAAAATAAAATAAATTGGTTAGGTTTAATTTTTTTATTTTTGTAACCTAAAACCATTTTTGTAGATAAAATAAATTCTGTCGGCTATTTCATTTATTATTGTTATTTTAAAAAACCAATTTTAGTAAGAATTTAATTGATATAATTTCCTAAAATTTTTAATAAGTTGCATTTTTATATTTTTTTTCTTTATTAGTTAATAATATCACTTTGATTTTTAAAATAAATATTGCTGGATACAATTATTTCAATTTTTAAAATAACATATTGAAACTCATACTCATTCATTATTTTTAAGTTTAATCGATTAAATATTTTTATTAAATAACTAAAAAATGAGTCTTAATATTACCTAAAATAAAGATAGGAGTTATTAAAAAAATTAATTAAATTTAACATTTCATTTTAATGATTAAAATAGTTAACTTAAATTGAATAATAAAAAAATGTTTCATACAAATTTATTTTAAAGGTAAAATTATTTAGTAAAAAATTAGGTTGTAAATTAATTAAAAATGATAATTTCTATTACTTAATTTGATTAAGAAATAAATCTTAGATAAATAGACACTTTAAAAATCATTGAATACAAAATCTCTTTCAGCCAAGATAAAATACACATTAATTAATTAATAAACATAAATATAAAATATATGAAAGTAGCCACTTTATATATTAAAAATCATTATTGAACCCATATTTTTATAATATTAATTATAATTTAATTAATAAGCTGAATTAAAAGGATTTTGTTAGATGTTATAATATTGAACTGACTGACATGTCCAAGATTTAAGATTTACAAAAAGGGTTAAAAGGCGTAAGCCAAAACACTTTTTTTTTTCTGCCAAAGAGTTAAAGAGTTGAATACTAAAAATAAAATAAATTGTCTTGGTTTAATTTTTTAATTTTTGTAACCTAAAATCATTTTTGTAGATAAAATAAATTCCTGTTCGCTATTTCATTTGTTATCATTATTTTAAAAACCAATTTTAGTAAGAATTTAATTAATATAATATCCTAAAATTTTGAATAAGTTGCATTTTTATATTTTTTTTCTTTATTAATTAATAATATCACTTTGATTTTTAAAATAAATATTGCTGGATACAATTATTTCAATTTTTAAAATAACATATTGAAATTCATACTCATTCATTATTTTTAGGTTTAATTGATGAAATATTTAAAATTTTTAAAATATGAAAATAAAAAACAGCTTTAAAATAAATTATTAGATAAAATTAACTCTGCTTACTTATTTATACATTTGAAATACATACATTTATAAAACATTAATTATTTATTTTTAAATTATTAGAATCAATCTTTCTTGGAAAGATTGCTTGCTGTTACGTTACTATTATTTGCTTAAGAATTGTTATTAATATTATTATTTGGATTACCTGTTGGTAGTCTGTTGCTCTCACTTGTTTTAACATTTTTTCTAAAGAATCCTTCTGAAGTAGAAGCTCTTAAATCAAAAACAGGTAAGAGTGTATTTGGAGTATGAACAAGTCTTTCTCTTGGTTTGAGTTTATTTTTTCCTAAAGATTCAATTAAATCTTTTTCTGTTGGTTTATGCTTATTGTATTGCATAAGTTATGCCCCAGATCCGTAGTGTGATTTACCCCATTCAGATTATCTCGTTATCTGTAAATTAAATTCATCCACAGGAGATTTATTAAGTAATTAAGCAGATTATATTTAATGAAGACCCTCTTTCTTTTTAGCTTCTAATTCTTTTAACTTTTTAAGCTCAATTTCTTCATTTTCATCAATAGTTTATGTTAATGTCTCATAAATTTTAGCTGATTGAATTTTTATGCTACCCTTTTAAATGGAAGGAAGGGTTCCAGTTGTTTAATTTTATATTTTTTACAAAAATTTCAATCTATCGATAGTATTCATCTCTATTTTTAAATTTAAAATTGATATTACATTAGGAAATTGATATACCAAAACATGCAAAATACCCAAAAATGATATTAATTTGTAACAATTAAATAATTTGCATAATTAAATATTTTGTGGAATGTTAAGAAAAATTCAATTCATTAAAATTTAAATTAATTTTTTGTGGTTTTAAAAATACATTTTTTATTTGTAAAGTAAAATTATATTAAAAATTACCTTGATTCTCATCATGTTGAGGTTAAAATCGAGGATCTCCAGCACTATACAAAAGCCTATTATTTTATTCATTTTAATCAATTTTGCCTCTATTAAATCCTCCATTTTTAATTATTTCATCATATTATTTTCTTCCCATTCTAACTTTTGATCCACCTGTTAGAGTTAGTGATTGCATGTCCACAGTATTTGGACGAGGACCAACTCTCTTTCTTCCTTCAAATAATAGAGCTACACCTTAACTCAAAGGGATATTATCTAATATAGGAGGCTGATTTGTTATCATTTTAGCAAATTCCTTTTCTTATTCAGGTGCTTTTTTAAATTTATTTACAGTATCAGATTTTAAAACTTTTTTCTTTTTTTTAACATCTTTTATTTTTCCATCATCATCCTCTTTAAATCCAAACCTTTATTAAAATAATTTTTTAAGAGATATCACCTTTAATAACTTAGAGTCAAAAATTTCAAAACAGAGATATTCATTAGATATGATAATATGTGTAAATATTACTAAATGGTTTATGCTGAAGGAGGTAGCTTATTTATTTTCACCTTTTGAACTGCTAATAATTCTCCATTATAGTCATATGTGAATCCAGCTGCTTTATTTTCTTTTTAAAATTTATTAAACTTTTACTACTCTTCATTTATCAAGTTCTATTTTTAGTAAAATTTCATTAAAATTATTTTTGTAACTCCTTAATAATTAATTTACCTATCTCTTAAGGTTATCAGCAATAGCCTTTTCTTCTCTTTCTTTTCTTTCGTTTTCTTTTTTCTGCCTAAGCTTTTCTAATTAAAAATATAAAATATTTGTGATATTCTAATTCAATTTAACTAGCTATTTATAAATATATACCCTCAGTAATGCTTATGTTGAGAGGTTCAGTCAAATCAATAGGTGCAGGAATGAGGTTTCTAAGAGCCTATGAACTCTAATCATTCTATTTCATAATTAATTAAAAATTTGTTCTCTATAATAGCTAAATAATCTGAAAACTTTACTAAATTTTTTTTAAGTTAGAATCCAACAGAGCTAGCCTTACTTGACCTTCTTTTTGATTAGATATCCATAACCTTTGAATGGGGTAGCATTTAAACTATATTTTAAATATTATAAAATTTAATTTATTAAAAACCACAAAATTCATTCTTCTCTCTTAAAATTTATTTTTTATTTTCTAGGCAGCTTAAAATATTTTATGATTTTTATAATTTAATCATAAAATTCACCAAGGTAGTTATTTTATAATTTAAATAGTGTCAAAATACTTTGAATTTTTGTATCAGTTTTTTTTAAATAAAGCTAAAATAGAACTTACCTGAATTTTAATAAGGTTCTTCTTCTTCTCTGTATAAAGTATCAACATGTACTTTAGATCTTAGCCATGTATCTTTGAAAATATGTTATGGTTCCACATCTTCTTGCAGTCCTTTTGTTGCAAAATCTACTCTGTTATCTTCAGGCTGTAAGAATATTACATTCATAGCAACTTCAACAGTATTAAGTATATTCTTTATAGAGTGATATGGGATTTTCATGTTTAGCTCATTTTCTTATACTTAATGAATAGCTGTTGAAACTAATTTTCTAATAATTTCATCTGCAGTTATTTCACTATCCCGTTGATGGACAGCTAAAATTTATGGGTTTTTATATCGATACATAAAATCTAAATTTAAAACTTCTAAATCATAATCCTCAAAATCAACAAAGTCATCTCCGAACTGTCCATTATTTGGTGATCTTTGCTCTGAATTATCGAATTTAATTGAGGAAATAGAAGAGATCGTCGCTCTCTTTTATTTTTTTTTAGGTGAATTATATTTACTCATTTAAATATTTCAGTTTCACCTAAATGATTTATCAATCTATTAATAATCCCTAAGTATTTATTTATGTATATATTTATATGTGTTATTTTATTTAAACTTTTAGTCACTTCTTATAAAAGCTGTCTTTGCTAATCACTTCTTAATCCCTTAAGGCTGTCCTTCGCTAATTACTTATCTAAGCTTAAAAGTATACTACTTGAATTATTCTACTGAATAGCTTCCTTTCAATCTATAATAAATATATTAGTTTTTAATAGAAAGCGATTTAATTAAATTTTTGATATATATATCTATCTAAGTTATTTTTTAATGATTTACTATATATATTATTCATTCACAAGTTAATTAATTTATCAATGAAAGAGTATTAATTGAATTTGAGATATACTGATGCTAATTATAAATTTATTCAAATCAATTTATTAAGCACTCGTTCGTTCATCAATAAAGTTTTTGCAAAAACAGATTAACTTGCTTCTTACTAAATGAAACAATAGTAATCCATTTAATAATTAATTTAACTAAAGTTATTTATTATTCATAAATATTTTAAACTGGTTAACAAATATTGAAATTATTTTTTTATTTACATTTTTTCTAAATTCGAATGTTAAATTAACCAGTATTTCTTAAAGATAGATCAATAAAAATTAAATTCATCAAATATTTCCATTCCATTAATTTTTAAATATTTTATTTTTTTAAAAGAAACAAGCAAAATACATTTAAATGTTATTATTCCTCATGAAATGGTTTAATTATTTATGCTAATACCTTAATACTGAAGATTTATTCAATCAATAAATGTTAAGTAAATCAAAATTGTATTTATTTCAAGAAACAAAGTATGCATACATATGCAATTCTAGAAGAATTTTATAAAAATATTTTAAACATGAGGAAAATTTTCAAAACTTTTCCTCTTAAATAATTAAAAAAGTTATTTTACAAAAAATTAATTTTCTAAATTTAATTAGGCTTTTTAAAAAAAATCATTTACTTTGTTTTAAGAAATGTAAAAACCCAATCAATTATCTTTTTTATCAAAAAAAATAATATTTTATTAAAATAAACACATTTAAATTGTATCATTGAGAAAAAATATAGATTTTTAAATATTGTTTCTAAAATAAATGCGATTAAATAAATAAATAAATAAAAAATTTAATTGTTTTTTAACAGGGCTTGGTGAATGGTTTAGGGAAAGTTCCTATAAAAATAATAATTAATTTACAAGAGTAATAAATATTTACAGAAATAATGATAATAAAATATAATATTTCTTTATGGTTCATTTCTTTTTTATACTTTTTCTAACAGGAAGTGGTTTCTTACTTCCATGTGCAGAATTATTATTAGATGGAGTATTACTTTCTTTAGTATCTTTAAGTTTAGTAAGATAAGGTTCAACAAAATCTTCTAATTCTTTAGCAGCTTTATAATATATAGTATCGGGCTAGTTATAAATTTTAGCATTAGTAAAAATTCTTTTGACGTCTTTGATAAATTAGTCTTTGTCAACATATTGATTATTTTATAACTTCTTTTCTATTGCTTTAATATCTTTTTTATAAATATAATGTTAAAAAAACTTGCTTTATCAATTTATTTTATTTAAAATACCTATAGGATCAGTAATCACATCATAATAATCTGGAACATCATCTTTATTAACAGGATCTAAGAAGGGCCAAGATTGTTTGTGTCTCTTCATATTTTCAATAACATTAGCACACTAAAGATTGAATGATCTCTCTTTTGATTTCTTGAGTTCATGGTAGTCTTTCCACTCCCAACCACTAAATGCTATCAAATTTATTTAAAAATTAATAAATTAAATGAATATTATTCTTCTAATATCTATACCAACTCCAGGAATATCTGAAGGATTCACTTTAGGGTTTTCAGGATCCTCATTATCCATAGAATTTTATATTAATGCAGCATACTCTTTACCAGAGAATACTTTTTCATTTAATGATAATTTCTTGATTCTTTCTATCAAAAGCTAACATTTCAAATAAAAAATAATTAATAAATTTATTATAAATTAATTTTCTCTAAAATAAATTTCAATAAAAATTAACTAAAATATTGCTAAATCATTCATTATTTTTGCATAAATTATCTTTAGTTTGAATTATTTTTTTGGCTTTTTAATATTATTTGAATTATTTTCTTTCCAAAGAAATTTGTTAAACCGCTTTATTATAATATTTAGTTTATCTTTTACAATTTTAATTGAAATATTGATTGCATAACATCTTTTTTTGACTGAAATAAAATATTATATGCTTTCAGAATTTCCTTATTTGCAAAAAATAAATAGCCAATTTAATTTATTAAACTATTCAAATTATTCATTTGTTTTGTTGTTGATTTAGTAAATTAATTTATCATGCTTGTGTCATTATTTTGAACAATTAATAAGATTTTAAAAGATAATATTAAGAATACCTCTTTTTATCTTTTGATGATCTGAGATATATTTCCGTAATCAACATATGGGTGAATGTAGCACTCCATAAGAGTACCGCCATCATAATCTTTAATATATCCCTTCCATTTTTCTTATGGCATTCTATGTTCTTTTGTAAAACCTTATTTCTTAAAGTATCCAATAGCAAAGTTATCAGCATAAGTGAGAAGATATTCAATATTCTATTTTTACATATGATCTTTAAATTTATTCATCAATCTTGTGCCATACCCTCTAACCTATTCATTTGCAGTGACAGCAAGGAAAGCTACTTCTGCAAATCTTTAAGGCTTATATTAACGAAAGCAGATACCACCAATAACTTTTTATTTATTCTTTAATATCACCATCGATTCATGATGTCTATCAAATACTAATTTAACAATATATTCTTTAGGCATTTTTGGCAACTAACGAGAGAAAATATTCTTTAAATCTATAAGCAGTTTCATGTTTCTATGAGTACTTTTGAAATTAATATGATTATTAAAATTTGTATTTTGAGCTTTTAAAATTCATTCTTGTTAGTTGAATAATTTATAATTAATTTTATTTACCCATCATTAGTCAAAATGTCAAAATCTAAAAGACCCTAATCTTCTTCAACCTTCGCTCCTTAATCACGAGTTGCAAATCCAAGTCCAGTTTCCTATTATTAAATTCAGTAGGTTTTATTTCTGAATAAACTTAATAAAAACTTAAATTTGAATTTTTACTTCACCATTCATTCCTACAAATGCAGTCTCTTATGGTGCTGCATTCTATGCATCTTAAGCAGATTTTTCTTAATCAGCTATTTTAATTAACAAAAAAGACGTAAAATGAATTCTGCAAAATAAATAATCTTAATTACCCATACTTTTTATGTTTTAACTATCGCTTAAATATACCTATAATTTAATCTATTTATGCTTTAACTAACTATTATTATATTTAAAACTCTAATAATAAAAGTCTTCTCCTATATTCTTAATTTCTTTTTTATTAAATAGCTAAGGCGCAATTCACAATCCTTTTAATCAATTAACTAATCAATCTATGTATCTATCTATATATCTATATAATATTAAATATATTTCTATTTATGTAATTACTTAGCTTTTGATTTGAATACTAAAAAGTATTCGCATTTTCCGCACTAAATTAATGTAGCAAAAAATTTTAAATTTTATAATCCAACAAAGATAAAATTTGATAATGCATATTTATTTATTGATTTGTTTTTTATATCTCAAATTAATCTTGTTTCAAAAGTTTGCTACATATATATAATTATTCAAATTTTTGATAATTTTTATTTGATATTTATCAATTTTTGACACAAAAATATTAAAATATTATAAATATAAAACTATTTAAAAGTAAATTTCTTTTAAATTAAATATTTTAGAATTGAATTCAAACTAAAATGTTATCTTAAATGCAAATATACAAATTCACCAATTTTTATTAAGGCTAAATTATAAAAGAACAGGAAAAAAATATTCTGCTGTTGTTGATGATAAAAATAAAAGAAATACTTTAATTTAATATCTTAAAAAATAAAAATCATTTATCCTATATACATTCTAAATACAAGTAAAGTTTAATTATTATTTTATCTATCAATTAAAAAGTATTTGTTTAAATTATTGAATAAATTATAAAATAAACTTTGAACAATAAACCTGTTTTATTAAGTAATTTTAATCTAATAAAATCTAGCTACTACAAATAAGTTCATATTTTAAATAGATTTTTGATAAATTATTTACAAATTTTTTAATTAAAGATTTTTTATTCAAATTTTAATTAATGATTAAGCAATTTTTAATTGATAAAATCAAAGCATATAAAAATAGCTTAAATTAATTTTAAAAGGAATTTGTGCATTGAAAATAAAATATTTCAGATTTTAAATTTTATCTTTTAAAATTGGTTTTTTTAAAAATATTTAGATAATAAAAATATTATTTACTAATCAAAAATACTTTTTAATATTAATTTATCTTTCAAAAAAAAATATGATTTGATTAGTACAAAATTTAAATTAAATAGAAAAAAGTTTTCTCAAAATATGTGAGTTACTGTAGCAATTATGATTTTTGATTAGCGCTTAGAAAATATTTACTTTCGACCATAATAATTTTTTAATAGAACTATTTTTACTTTACAGTCTGTTTAAAAGATTCACCTTAATCAATAAAAATTAGTTTTTTCTATAAAATATCTTGGCTCCTCTTTCTCACTTTAGTTTTTACTTTCTTTTATATTTTAATTTGAAAAACTAAATTTTGAGTTAAAAGTGATAAGATTTGATTTTACTGCATAAAAACTTAGGATATTCGATAAGTTATGGTATTTTATTTAAATAAAATATTTAAACATCTTTCACCAATATAATTAAAATTCCTTCAGTATTTTCAAAAACTTCAATATTTCATAGACGCTGTAGATACATTTTAGCTATTTTTCTTTTTTGGAGTTAATTTCTAACTCCAAAAAGCTAGTAAAAATTTAAATTATTGTTGGTTTATATTAATTTTTTGCTTTCAAAGCCAACGTGATTATGATTTTTTATGCACCAAATAAACAGATTTCAGTTAAATATATTTTGTTATTATAAATTATGAGTCGTTTGAATTTTTTATTCAACTTTAATACATAAAAATTAGTTAAAAATTTCATTCAGCTTATTACGAAATTATATGCCAAAAAAGAATTTTTAACTTGAAGTTTTTATTATTTTTGATAAGTATTTTGATTAAATTCCAAGCAATTCTACTAAATAATACTCAAATATAAAATATAAAAAGTAGATGTAATATTTTTGATGAATTCTCAATTCCTAAAATTTATTTTTCTTTAATAAAACCATTTAGTTAATAAAATTGGCTAGTCATATAATATGTTCTTTAAACTGTAATTGTAATGAAATTTATTATGAAAAAATTAGAAAACGCCTTTGAAATAGTATTATCTTAACATTAAACTGCATTCATTCAAGAAATATATATTAAGTTTTTATATTAATTTTGACATGAAGGTTTAAAGAAAAAGAAAAATTTAAATAAATTTTCAGTTAATTATTTGTAATAGAACCAAATAGTTAGTTTTATCATAATATTATTTTTTATAATCTTAAGGGGGAAGAAATAGCTTTAAAAAAATGGAAGAGAGATTTGTTACTGAAACAATAATTATGACAAGTGGGGTTAATTTTCTAAATTAGATAGGGAGGGGTAAAAAATAAATTAAATAAAATGGTGCTAAAAATATATGATAGAAATATTATTCATAGGTAAATTTAATTAAATTTAAATAATTAATTTATGTCAAAGCAAAGCCATCAAATTTAATTCACCAGCTGGCACTAAGTTAGAACAAACAAGCTCGACGATTAAGTGACAGATGAATTAACAAAATAATACAAAGTATATAAAAGAGTGAATTAATTTGCAAAGAAAAAACGTGATTAATTTTTTTATTAAGCAGGGAGAATGAATGAAAGAATTATTTACAAGGCAAAGTGGAAGGTTAAGAAGTATTATTGCATAACTAAATTTCCATCTATATTACAAGGGCTTTAACATGAATATAAGAATTCGATAAAATGAATGAATAAATTAATAAATAGGAAATGACTAATCAATCACATTAATAAAAAAATTCCACAAAAAAGAATAACAAATATTAATAAAGATAATAAATTATCTAAGTAACGCTTGATAATCAAATATATTCATTCATACATTCAATCTTATTCATAAAAAAAAATTGCTTTCTTGTTTGATTGTTCGACTGATTAATTAGCAATCGAAATAATTAAAAAAAACAAGAAACAATCTGTTTATTATTATTATAAAGAAATATAAAAAATATTGAAAGTAAAAGCAATAAACCACCTGATTGTTTATTTATAATTAGAAAGCCAGTCATACATACATAGAAGCATTTTATTGCGTATATAAAAACGATTGATTATTATTAAAACGCAACCATAATGGAGTGCCAGTTGGAAAAGAAGAGTCTCAATAGCAACACTGCCTCCCTTGACCATCGCCAAGAACCTTTGATTAAGCGTAACAAAGGCCCTAGAATAGGAGACTTACTTAAAAAGAGAAAATTAAGGTAGACTTTAATTTCATGAATAATTATTGATTGATTGCTTTACTATTTAATTAATTAATTCATTCATTCATTCACTTATTAATTTATTTATTTATATCTATATGTTTATTTAATTATTTTACACATATTTTTAAAATACAAATATCAACTTGATTTTCTTTTACTCTTAATTTCAATTCATTTATTTTTTATCAACTCCTTTTGGTCATTCATTCATTCACTCACTCTCTTTTTAATTTTTTCTGTCAAAAATTAGACCATATTTTTATTCGCATTCATGATGAATCATTTTTATTAAACAACAATAGATTAAATGTGTAATTTCCATTATATATTTTAATAGGTTACTTAGAAAAGAAGAAAAAACTAAAATAAAAGCTGATGAACTTGTTTTAAAGTCTGTAGTGTAAGTTTTTAAGCGCATATTTTTAAAGCAATCAGAAACGATTTATTTAAAAATTATGTTGAGAGAAATGAACATATTAATAGTATCAATTAAAATAGGGATTAGCAAATTGAGCAAATAAGTAATGAAGAGGAGGAAGAAGATGAATTTGATAGAGAATTACATACAAAGGAAGAATGCAATTTGCATCAAGAAAAAATCAAGAAAATATAAAATCTAAAAGAGAAAGCAAATAAATGTTTTTCATTCGAAATGTATTAAGAATAGTACGACTTAAAATATGCATGCAAAAACAAATCATATCAATCTTACTGCCATAAAAACGTTAAAAGTAACTACATAAAATATATTTATATGCAACTCGATTTAAATCAAAATAATTTTGGTTATTTTCTATCACCCTATTTTAACTTTAGAAATCTAAACCATAATCAGATCAAGTTTCTTTTAAAATTTAACTATATCAAAACCTTTTTATACGCATAATCAACTATTCCTTTCATTTGGATAATGTTAATATCTTCTAAATAGAATTCACAATAGCTCACCTCTCTTTTAATGATTGAATAGTAATTCAATGAATTGTTGTTTAAAATTCAATATTTAAGGCAAAATTAACCAAAATAATCTTGATAAATAAACATATTATTCTCATGTTTATTTTTTTCGCACAAAATTTGGTTGTTATCAAAATAGAAAAACACATTAGTGTTGAAAAAACTCCTTTTAATGAATACTTATCGATTAATTGATTCTTAAATAAACGCTTAGAGATATAGAATTTTTTATATTAATTCAATTGAAAAGCTATTCTAAAAGTAAAATATTTATTAAAAGGTATTTAAAAAAATAATTTAAAATGAGAGCCTAAATATTTTTAGTTTTTTAAATACTTTTGTACTTATATGATTTTTATTGTTCCACAATAAGAAAAGGGGATAGAAAGGATAGATAAATATATATATATATATAAATAAATAAAAGAAATAGATTTTATGGTGATAGTTAATAGATTTGTAAAAGAATATTTATTCTATAATTTTAATATAATAGCTTAGAATTTAAATGATCAGAACGAAGATTCTTAGAAGCCCTTCAAAAAAATAAAATTTTTTGATTCCTATGCGAAAAAGAAAATAGAAAAATCTGACTCAAAATAAAAAAATATATATGAAATGTGCCACTCTTTAGTCAAAGAGTATTTGGTTGAAGGTGGAGAAGAAGAAGAAGATTCAAAATTTTAGGTAAGTAATAACTCCGAAGAAAGCGATCATAGTAATATGGATTAAGAGGTTTACTAGAAAATAATAGAAGATCAGTATCAATAATTTGAAGACGCCACCAAAAGAAAAAAGAAAATAAAAAGGGTTTTGACTTACTAAGAAAAGCATAATGAACTAGTCAAGGCTGCTAGCAAATATTAACAAATAAAATTTCCAAATTAGAAAAAAGGATTTAAAAAGGGTTCTTTTTAGTTTGTTTCTAAATAAGTTTTTTTATAGCAATAACAATAATAAGATAATACAACAATGCCAATTCACAATTCTTAAATAAATGTTGGAAATAACTTCACAATTCACTCTAATATATAAACGTTAAACCCTTAGTTATAGCAATTTCAATAGTAAAATTAGTAATAGCAAAATTAATAGAATCACAATACACAATATCAACCACACTACTAATAGCAAGATATCATTATGCATGATTAAGGTCCAGAGTATTTACTTAAAAAAGTGAGACTTTTGGAAGGTTGCAATAAATATCTTGATAAAATTTCATGGGAAGCTCCTGAGGAAGAGTTAGATAAGGTAAATTTAAAAGATTTACAAAAATATATATTTTACAAAATTTTTTTATTTTTCAATTTTCAGTAAAACTCCAAACAAAATCAAAGTCAAATATTTAGTTCATTTTTATTTTGTGTGTAAATTTTGCAACATAATTTAAAGTTTATTGATGAATTTATTATAAAATTCCATATATTTGAGTATAAAATTTAACAATATCTAATGAAAAACAAATGCAATTCAGATAGTGCTAAGAAATTTATTTCAATTATTATCTAATAAGATAATTATCGACTATTCTTTTAAATAAATAAAGTAAGTAGCATTTGTAAAAAAAATCAATTAGACTTATATTAATTTAAGTAGTATAAAATATCTCATCTGTAATAATCCTCATGAAATTAACTCTTAGTAATAGCTAAAAAAAACTGATTGAATGTTAATTAATTTTGTTAGAAGTATATCTCCCTGAAAACAAAAATGAATAAAATAAATATTAGATATTAACTAATTGTTTTAACCTAATTTGAATTGATGAATATTTACTTTAAAATGACCTTAAATTAATAAAACTATTAAATTTAATTTAATAAAAAAAGTTCGAGCTAAATAAGGAATTATTTAAATTAGATATTATTATAAATGACTAATAGTTTTAAATCTATTTATCATAAAAAAAATGAAATAGTTTTATTGAATGAAAATCAACAAACTTGATATTAGTTTTAATTGGTTTCTACAGATAATTAAGAATAAATTGATATAAAATTCAAATATATAGTACTAAATATTCACTTATGATATCTGAAATCTTTTTGGTTAAGATAGCTTGATAGTTATTTTTTGATCTGTATTTTAATGGTTAAGTATTAAAAAAACTTGAAAATAAATATCTCTATTAAAATTATATATCTTATTTTGAAGTATAAAATAAATAATTTAGCAATAAAAATTTCATTCTTTTGGAAAATTATTAGTTTGGAAATAAAATATTAGTCTAATCTGATGTAATGCGAAAATTGATTCAACCCAATCGACTAAATTCAAGTTAATTTCGCATCAGCAAATAATAATTAAAAAATTTTCTTCTCATTGAGCAAAAATTTTAATGATTGATGGATTTATAAAAGATTAAAAAGATACGGGTTTTCTCGAATGATTTTATTATAGTTTGGTTAATAAATATATGATAGAATGATTGAAAAATATTTTATGCAATGTTTTAAAAAATAGAAAGAAGTAAAAGAGAATATATCTTGCTGATATTAAAATATTTGAGTTAAAAATTTATTTGAAGGAATGTGCAATATTAATAATTTGGTTAAAAGATTGATTAATAATGAATCATCAATTAGAATGATTAACTAAAATAATTATTTTAACTTTTATAAAACTCATAAATCACAATAATTTCACAAATTATTTATTATCTTTCGCAACAATTTACACACAAAATTTCTTTTTTTTATATTAGGTAAAATATAAACCAAAAATAATAATTCATGAGCTGACTTAATTTTTCTTTAATTAAAATTGAATTTATTTATTTATTAACATTTTTTATTACAATAAATTAGATGGAGAAAGAATTCAGATAAAGTTAACTTAAGCCAGATTAAACCATAACACAACTTAACAATAGCAATAAAAGAACTATCATACAAGTAAATAAAATAATTTTAATCATTAACAAATTTATTTTAAATTAAAATGCAAGCAACTGAATAAATAAATCTCAAAAAAATTATATATTTCCAACTTTTTTTATTTTTGATGTTTAATTTAATCTTTCTTCTTTAATTTTGACACAAAATAATTAATATTTACCAAATTTCCCTTTTATAAATTAATTTATCGACTATAAAGTGTAATCTTATTTAATCAAAGCAATTAATTGGTGAATTATATTATACTCTTGATCTAAATCCATTCACTAATACAAACATCGATATACTAACTATTCTCTTCTTTATTTTTTAGAGCAACCCCATCTTCAAATTTTATTTAATAAAGTTAATTATTTTCACTGTATATCTTAAATTTAGAAGGTGAAATAAGATATTACACTTTCATTTTTCAATCATTAAAATAAAAAATAGTTTTTTTAACTTCACACATATTCTAATGATTGCAAAAATTTATAGCGTAAATATGTATTTATTTATAAAACTGATTTTAGAAAAAATAAATAGAAGAAATCCTTATTTTAAAATATGAAATGTATTTGTAGTTAGAGTGTAAATTTTATTAGGTTCAAGTGGTTTTAAAAAATACAAAATTTAATAACAATAATTATTAAAAAATAACTATTAATCTAAGAGCTGACTATTATTTAGTTTAATAAATTTTATCTATATTAATAGTTTTTACAAAACTCTACTTATAAAGTAGAGATTTTTAACGCCGAAATCAAACTAAACAATCTTTAAAAGAATACAAAATAATAATTTTAATTTTTCTCAAATTTTTTAACAAGTAAACTGAAACAATTCCTAAAAAGTATTTTTAGAATTTTAAATAATTTTAATTATTTTTCAAAAATAGGATAAAAAATTTGAAAAAGTATATCATTCTTTGCGCAGATCAATAAAATGGAGTGAAAGAATTTTTAATGAAAATAGTCAAGTCTTTAACAAAATGCTAGTTGAATTAAATATAGAATAAAATTTATGTAAAGATGATTTCAACATTTTAAATAACTATAAAATACAACTAGTAACTCCAATAAATGAAGTAATTATTAATTAATTTTCATTATTAATTTAATATGATAATTTATATTTATTTTACATAGTCGAACTTAATTGACAAGAAAAAGAATGAATAAATTTTAGAATTTTTTATGCAAGAAAACAATTTTGTTATGGATAAAAGTTAAATACGAGATATATCAGGTTTTAAAAGCAATTAACATAACTAACAGTAGGCATAAATCAATTAATTTAAAATCTATCACTAATAAGTTATGTAGTAATAAAATTAAGCTTAAAACCTTTAATCTCAAGCAAAGCCTGTTGAGCTGAGAGCTAATCTAGGTTAGACTCAGTAATAATAATAATAAATAGCTCTTGGTGGATAACAAAATTTTTTAAATTATCAGCAATAATTTAGTTAGAATTAGAGAATAAACTAAGATCAGTAAATAGAATAAGTTCAAGGTCTACCTTACAACTCTGATACTGCAAATCAATTCAAATTCGGTAACTAATTTAAATAAGTTGTTTCAAGTTAGTAATTGCATCAAAGCTAAGGATAAAATATACCCTCTGATTAGTAACACTCCTAACCATAATCAGGTCAGAATATAACTAAAAAAAATAAAGGTAATCTTCAATCATAGACATACAATTTTCATCATTACATAAAATGTTTTAAAAATAACTAACTTTCTGCTGGTGGTATCTCTTCAAGTAATAATTTAATATATCAAAATTTAAAATTTGCAGGAGGCAAAAATGAAATTATTGTAATTGACTCACCTAAAAGAGCTCAGTAAAATAACTAGCAGACGATAAATCTACAATAAGAAAGTAATTAAACTTGTAACAATTAAACAATTAACACAGGATAAAACTAATATGATTCATCTTTCTTCTAAAATATACCAACAACAAATCCTGCTAATTAGTAACAAGCAATTCAGCAATAAACTTAGTCACAAACCTAATAAATAGTTATTAATGGTCAACATAAATCGCAATAGGGTTTTAACAATGCTAACTTATTAGAATAAGGATAAAATTAAAACTTCAAAATTAGTTAGCTTCCTTAAAGCTAATTTGCCACTACACCAACAAATTAGAATTAATAAAATATTCAATAACAAAATATGCTACCTCAAAACTAGCTATTGCAACGATAATAGTAAATAAACCAAATATAAAATCAATTTCCTTAACTTAATTAATATCCCCTCATCAATTAATTTAATAAAGTTAATTATGTTTAATATAATCCATACGCAATTACTACTTAATTCTTATAAGCACCTATTTCATCAGTCAATACTTCTTACAATTAGTTCTTCACTGCTTCATTAAATAATAATAATAACAATAGTAATCCAAGCAATCAATAAATACAATCTAATTCCTAGCCTACATAGATATAGAACTAGCCATAATAATAGTCTTAAACTTGGCCTTTTGGCCAAATAAATATTTAAAATACTGTACCTTAACAGTAACTTTCTTCACAAATTTTATAAAACAACAATCCATAATAATAAGCATAGTAGCAAACAGAATAATTGTAATAATAAGTTAACAGATAACTATAGCTGCTAACTGCATTTAACAGCTAGTCAAATCCTTAAGTATACTTTTAGATGAATTCAAGTTCTTAACAGCAAATTTAAAATCAGTAATAATTTAACCAAAACAGATAATAAAATGATTCATCATTACAATAATTTACAGATTAAAATCAATTAATCAATACGATATAGAACCAATAACAACAGTAAGCAATAAAATAATCTTCTCCAACATAAGCCAACGAGGAACTCAATATTGATCAGTACACATAATTATTACAAAATTAATAGTAGAATAATTAGAAATACCAATAATAGTTTTATAGTAACATTTAATCTAATGTGAACAGTAATTTGGCAGTAAATAATAACATTAATAGCAATACAACTTCTACAGCTAATAATATGCCTATTTAAAATAGAACTGCTAATACTTAATTAATATAGAATTAAGGTCAATAAAATAATTACTATTTACTTTTAAATCAAAATTGTACTTCTAATTAGATTAATCAAGTTCCATAGTAATAACAATAGCAACAGTAACAGTAACCTTAGTCTGTTCATCAAAATTAATTGTATTTGCTCATGCAACAATAGTAATAAAGTTACCCTATGTTACCAATAATAGCATCAAATTAAAATACTTTGGATTCTTCTAAAATGCATCAAGTAGTTATTTAATAAGGAGTTGTGAACTCTGCAGCAACTGGTTGTGTACCTAACTAAAATCTATTGAACAATCAATTCCTTTTAAATAATCCAATTACTCAAAGCTAAATAATTTGATTGCTGCAAAAAACAGCTTAGCAATCAAAAGAGTGATATTTGAGCTAAATTTAAAGAAAATAAAATTATTATTAAACAAAACAAAAACAAAATTTCACTACAATATACATTTAATAAAACTTCATCATTATTTATTATGATATAAAATATTATAAAAAAAGTGAAAATTAAAATATCAATAACTGTGTTATTAATTAGAATGTAAAACTTATTTATATAGAATTTTTCCTTATTAATCTAGGAAATAAACATAAAACAGAGCACAAAAATTTATTTATAAAATGATAATAAAAGAAATAATGATTAGTTAATAACCAAAACATTTACAAAAAATGTAATAACAATAACTTTAAATAATCACTCTTTTCTAACTAACTATTTATTTATCATGTCAAACATTAATTAACTAAAAATAAACTAACAAATCACTTACTAAGTATTAGATTTAATAAATCTAGATGGATTAAAATTAGATTTCCTTTTTATTTATTCATTTACTTTCTAAATAAATTTAGAATAGCGAACACTTAAATAATAAACTCCTCGTCCATATTTATATTCATCAATTGACCCATTCATTAGCCTATCCATCATCTATTAATTATTATTTATATTTAATGAAAAAATTATCAATATTTTAATACCTTTTTAACTATATTATAATCAATAACTTTATATTAATATTTCTACCTTTCTATTAAATAATAATATCTTACTTTTGTAAATTGAATACTTTACTTTAATCTTCTTTATATAATCAGAAGTCTTTACAGATTTTTATTGTATCAAAATATTTATTTCTTCAAAGTATTTGTTCGATGATTCATATTCAAATAATTAAAAGGATTAAATTACATATAATATAAGTTGTCGAATTATATCAACTAAATAATTCTTTTTATTAAACTCAATGATAAATAATTGAAACTTAAAAAAGATGAACAAACAAAAATTATAGTAAATTATTTCTATTCTAGACTCAATGATTGAGATAACATCTAAAACGATGATATAGTAGGGAGATCTGAATATTGTTTTAATTCATACAGATGAAAATAAGCAGATTAGTAGAAAATTTAGTATCTTGGATACATTCTATTTCATCAACAGTGATAATTTATTCTTAAAAGTCCTAATAACTTATGTAAATCAATCAGGGATGATCGAAAATAGTGATTTTTTATTGCTTCTGTTATTCCTCAGAAACTTTTACATAGAAAATAATGACAATCAATTGAAAACTTTTGATTATTATATAGATTATGTTTAAGATCTACTTGAAAAATAATTTGATGCGTTTGCATAATAATTTAATATTGAATTATTGTTGAACGAATTCTCAACTTTGAATATAGCATTCTAAAATTTATTTAAGAGCTCTTTGCTTTCTAATATCCTAAGACCGAAGCATATTAAAAGTCTGAAGATTTGCTTGCTAAAGACTATAGTACATATAATAGAAAATAATAGTGATTCATTTTTAAAATAAAGAGATTTTACTAGCTACTTTTAATATAAAAACAATTTTGCATGCAACGACAAGAATTTATTTTAGGAAAAAAATGTGATTAATATTTTTAATGGAATATTTATAGAGTTATCTAATTATGTTTCGGAAACCGAGAGCAATATTAATTTACAAAATATTGACGTTTTTATTTGTCTTCAGGTAAAATATTTGTCTTTATTATTTTTGTTCAAGTAGAATTATTAAATCTATCTAATAATATATCTTTTTAATTAAAAAATTGTTATTTATATTCATGTTAATAAAATAAAGTCTCTAGATTTTGACCTCAAAAATTTATTAGAATATGGAGATCACTTAAAAATATAAACCTAAGAAACAGATTCAATTGAACTTCAATCGCAACTTACTTATTGTACATTTAAACTAAATAATATAATTAAAAAATTGTATTATTTTATTAAAAATAAAAAAGAATATATCAAAAAAAAGATAAATTAGCTCTTTAATGATTTTGGTATAAAAAATGGTAAATTCAGAGTTGGGTTTTTTCAAAAAAGAGTTTCTTAAGAATTTAAAAGCTTATTCAAAAAATAGTAATTTAAATTTGCTTTATTCAATTATTAATTAAATTTTATAAAATATAATTGATTATTTTCAATTGTTAATATATAAAAAATTAAATTTTATATGTTTAAAATAATTTTAAATTGTAGGAAAATATTTAATGAAAAACAAAATTAAAGAACCATATTTAAAATATGTTTTAAATTTTTAAAAAGCGGTGTATATGTGTTTGATTGCATTGGGGAATTAGATGTAAGAAGGCTTTAATATGGCTATAACATAAAGGCATACCCTACCTTAATTGAAATGTAAATACAGCATTTGAATGAACCTCAATCTGAAGAAGCTTAATATTTTGTAAAAGTTAATAAGATTTAAATAATGTAAGAAATTTGATATTTTTATTATAAGTAATCAAA
The DNA here is from genome assembly GCF_000189635.1 of Tetrahymena thermophila SB210. Taxonomy (NCBI): domain Eukaryota; phylum Ciliophora; class Oligohymenophorea; order Hymenostomatida; family Tetrahymenidae; genus Tetrahymena; species Tetrahymena thermophila. The sequence goes on along the minus strand of NW_002476188.1, from coordinate 773,008 downwards.
TGTAAATATATTTAAAACTCAAATTAATTTCTCAAAAATTTGAATTTAGGGTATTTTTATTAGATAAAGATAATTTATTTGATTTAAAATAATTCATGTAATATCAGTAAGATAAAATATAGATTTAAAAAATGAACTAGTTCAAAAAATAGAAAATTTATTTTTTATGCAAACAGGAGTGACACTAAATCAACTAGATAATACTTATTTCTGGAAAGCAACAAATTCTATCAAGTTTTTATTTGTGAAGAAATTCTTTTGTGCGATGTGTATGAGGAATTTAAGAATTTTATTAATGGTTATATTAAATTAATCTAAGATCTTTATTAAGGTGAGCATCTTATATAAAATAAAGGAATATTCTCATATTTAAAATTTGCTAAGCTGATTGTAGATGAAATTTCAAAGATACAAAATTAAGATTTCAAAAGCAAAGCTAAATTTAACTAATATTTTGCAAATTCTATTATATAGTATTGCAAGATTTTTTAAAAGATGAACAATGAGGTATTTGAATTTAGGGAACTTAGTCTCTTTTGTAGTGATATATCAGGAGAATTGCAAAAAATGATAGAATAAGTTGATTATGGCAATCTTTCTGACACCAATCTTATCAAAAAGAGTAGCTTTTAAAGTAGATTAAAATAAATATTTCTAGTATTGTAAACCTTAACAAAGTTCGTTTTCTGATTAAATATGAAATAAAAGGAAAATTTAAATAAATAACTCATATTAATAAGAAAAATTATTAAATGTATTATTTGGGTTATTATAATTATCCTAAGCTAAAAAAATTCATCTATTAAAAAATCAAAGTTATAAATTTAATTTCCTATGTAGCTATTTTAATCAAATAAACTAAAATAATCATAAGTATGTTAAGCAGTAATTTTTTATAATTTAACTGAATATTTTGCATCAAAATAATTAACTAATTCTCAAAATAATTTACCATTGATTTAAAATTTAGAAAAGTTAATTTATTTGCTCAAATATAAAATTAATCGGAGTAATTTTATCTTTCATTTTTAAAAACCTACTTTAATTATTTAATTTTATTAAACATAGTGATTAATAGTATGTTATTTAGAATATTATTTTCTTAAAAAGTATAAAAATAATATATTTTCCAAATCTTTTTATACTTCAACTAAACTATATACAAATGTTAAAAATATTTATTTATATACTCATACTGGCTTAATTATTGAAAAAATAGAGAAAATACGTATGAAAAGAATAAATACATTAAAGGAAAAATTAATACAAATAATTTTAATGAGATGTTGACTTGTAAATATTTTTTCAAAAATTAAAGTACAATCTAAATATTCTCTTTAAAAATAAAAAATAATTTTAATTTTCTAATTTTAAAAAAATAGTTGTATATATTTTAAAATTTTTTGTAATACCTTCAAAAGATTTTTTATAAATTTGTGATAAATAGCACAAGATAAAAAAATGTTCAAGTATTTGATAATGAATGATTGTGTTTAATAGAAATGAATAATTTATTAAAAATATGCCTGAATTCTTGTTAATAATTTTCTCAAAAAAATAAGTAGATTCAAGAATAAGCAATTAAAAAGATATATCTATAAGGTTTAAGTAAATTACTTAATATAGAGAGATCAATAAATAATAATTCAATAGCAATAAATATATGCAAATATGAGTGAATTGGACATTTCCAACAGAAAAGCATTTATAATAATAATAAATATTGAGACATTTGTTAGTAATTAATTAATATATATATATATATTATTATCAAATAACTTTACTGATAAACATAAAAGCATAATAGAGTTTTCATATAAGTCTCCACTCATTTATATTGAAATAACAAATAGCTTCCCCACTATATTATTAAGAACTTAAAATATCTTTAGCAAATGAAATCGAATTTTTTCAAATCTGTTCATTTCTAAATAATATCTATTATATCGCTGCCTACAGTGATCACTATCATAATATGCATTGTAGGAATATTTTTTACACTAAATAAAGGACTAGATATAGTTTCTTAATACGCAGATTACATATATTAGCAGCAAATTGAAAACACTAAAAGTCATAATGGGGCTCTACTATTCTAACTTAATAACTAATTTTAAAAAATGTCTTGGTAGCTCAATCTTTTGAATTAATTTCATGATAAAGTCATTAATCAAAGAGTTAAGCAAAATCCTAACTATATATACTAAAATAATGTTTTAAATATTGATAGAGCTTACGAAAATGATGAAGAATAACTCCTATTGGACCTTTTTCGTAAAAATAAGTTGCTGACAAGTTCATGGTAATTTTTATTCTTTTCACTTTTCATACATTTTTTTTAAGTAGCATAAGAATCAATTAAATTTTAAAGTTTAATATATTCACTAGAAATAATCCTCAATAATAAAAAAGCTAAAAAAATTTGTTCAAATATTTCTACTTTCATACAAATAATATAAAACATGCATTAAAAAAATTTAAATTATAAATTTAAATTTTACTATTTTGAGTCTAGAGCATTCATTTATCTTGAGCTAGAGAAAGAATTTCACTAAGTGAGATATATTATTAATCATCTTTTTAATTTGTATCTCTTAATAGTAATTGAAGCTAAAAAAAACTTAGTACTAGTTAAAGACTATTAATTTATGAATATCATTAAGAAACTTTATTTTATTATCATAATTTAATCAATTAATTAAATCTTTCAATATAATTGATAACAAAAAAGTGTAAATTAGTATATCATAATTTTAATATTGCTCCCAATTAATTTTAATTATTAAATTCAATATAATTATCCAAATATTTAACAATTATGAGTAAGGATAAATAATAATTTCAAGAGTAAACACATACAATAAAAATAAAAAATTCTAGATAAATACTAACATTTTTAATAATAATTCATTTTTAATCTCTTAAATAGTTCTAATTTCGTAAATTAATTAATTACGTTCATTGTTTTCTAGGCATCAGAAAAATAGAAGAAAAAAATTATAAAAAATAAAATTTTTGTTTTATAATTCTAAATAATAATTTGTGGTTATTAAAGTATTCTTACACTTTTTGAAAGAAAATTTTGGTAATAAATAAACTTATTGATAAAAGATTCAATTTAGCTATCTTTCCCCAGATTACAGTTTTTATATTTCAAACATCCAACTAAATAAATATCAATATCTTGAAAAATTCAAAGATATTACTCATTTAACATCAATGCTAAGAATATTTTAAAACAAAAATTTAATGATTTTTTGGGTTTTCCTAACTAACAGTCTACATATACAAAATTTTATTTTATTTTTTTACAATTTTTATGTATTAACTACAATATTAAATAGGCACACTCCTAGTATAGCATATATAGATTAGCTAGATCTATAATCTAGATAATAACTTTAAAATGTCTCTAGCCTTGATAGTATTTGGAGAGCTATTGTCTATGACAATAACTTGAATGATATTTCAAATAATAGAAAACTAAAATTTAGAGATATTTTTGTAGGATTTGACTATGATGGAATGGTATACATGACTGCTATAAATACTACATATTAAAATATGTAATTACCTCCTGGATGTGTAAGGTAAAAATATGTATTCGATGTTCGTTGTAGGTACTACTATGAAAATACTAAAAATCAAATTTCTTTGTAAATGTATTAACCTAATCTTTTGTATACTGATGGTAATCCTTTTATAGCTAGTGTTTTGTGCTAAAAATTAATGAAAACAAATAATTAAAATAGCACATCTTTGCATTCTATTATTTGCAATGATATTGACTTGACATAGATTCCAGAATATTTTTCCAATTTTAACAAGGAATCTTCTATTCAAATAGTTTTAGACCCTAATTCATTAGAAATAATTTACCACTCTTAAATTTAAACTCAAAGACAATAGATTTTTAATCTTAAAAACATATCTCTTATCTAGTCTGACTCAAAGTAAAAATCAATTTCAAATCATTAACAAATTTAATTTACTTATTTATTTAAATTAAAATAAATTTAAACTCAATTAATTATTATTCTTAAACATTTTTTCATTTTAATAATAAATATTTAATTTTTTTATAAACTTATTTTTTAAAATAAAAGCTAAACATAAGTAACTGATGTAAGCAGCTCAGACTAAGAATAGCAAGAAATGCTTATTTAATTCATACAAAATAATTATTAGAATTGGAGTTTGAATTAATATAATAACATTAATATGATTGAAATTTAAGATAAATAAGAGAATCTAAAAACATATGAAATTAATTTTAATAGTGGAAGTCACTACTTTATAGTTATGAATGTAGTTAAACTCATAGATAAGATTCCTTCTTATGAAATGAAATTAAATAATATTCCTAAATACTAAACAGAAAGAGCTATTCTCTATATGAATATCTTATCCAAGGAAGTGCTTACTAAAGACATGACTAAACTTAAAGACGATGTCACAAAATTTTTTATCTATTTCACTTGTTTCTCGATTTTTGGATTTGTTGTGATTCTCTTATTTATAATACTAAAAGCAAATGTTATTTCATTAAGCATAATTAATGGTGTTAAACATTTAACCAAAGTTCTCTCTAAAATAAAATGGGAAACAAGTGAAGAAGGAAATGTCTAATTTTAAGATTTAATTGAAACTAATTTAAATATTGAATCTATTTTTTTATCTAAAGAAATGCAAATACTTTATGGGAGCTTTTAAAATCTATTTAAAACTTTGCATTACACTACTTCAAACATTTATAGTTAAAGTGATGGGCATAATTTATTAAATCTAAACATGCAATTATAGTATTTCGAATAATTTTAAAATTTTAGAGCACTTGGAGTTTGCAAAAATAATATAGGTAGATTTATCTATTTTTAATATTTTACATTAAAAATTATTTATAATCCTTCAAACTTTTAAAAAACTAAATAAAATTTATTTAAAACTTATAAAATAGGCAATATACATTATAATTCTGGTAGATATTTTGAGGCTATGGAATCATACTAGAAAGCTATTATTTGTTCAAATTATGACTTAGGATTATATAAAGAGAATATTTAATAAGAAGAGCATTAGGAAATCTATTAAGGTAATCTTAGTGAAAGTAGTAAAAGGAAGGGGAGTTTGTATAAATATGATTTTCGTTCTGAAAAATCAGATAGAAGTGATAAAGAAATTACATACTGGAATCACTTTAATAGAAAAATGAATTACTTGAAGGCTTTTTTGTCCTATTTAAATGAAAATAATTAAGACCATTTATGGATATGTGCTGAGAACTTAGTAGAAGAGCTTATTTAAATAAGTAAGACATAGTTATTTAATTGCTACAGTAGACAAATTGTTCTACTCTACTATAAATCAGTAACTCTATTCAAACAAGGTAAGATTGATTTATATGAATAAAATTTGAATAGAGGAATAAAGAAGTACAATAAATATCTTGCCCTAAAATGCAGAGTCCTTAATAGCTTTGTATATTAACCTTCTCTGATATTGAATTCTCCTCCCTTTAAATAATATCAAACAATTAATTCAAATAAACAATTTTAACTATCTCCTCAACCCTTATAAAATAACATCTAGAATGCTTTTATTCAATCAAATTCTTAATAAGTTAACAAGCAGTTTTCTCATAACTAATTAAATACTTCTTAGAATATAAAAATATGTTCACCACAAATGTAAAAGGAAAAAACTCTATCTAGCTTTACTCATGCAAGAATTACCACCTATTCCGCTGCTAATGAAAACTAACCTAAAACTCTAGCTGATTTACCTAATTTAGTCGCTTCAAATAATTTAAATGATGTCTCTTAATAAGATTGCTAACCATAGTTACCTAGCCATATCAACTAAAGTAATTGTAAAAATTTATTATTAATAATTTAAATTTAAGCAAGCCATTTTTTTATTTTACAAAAGTTTTTCATTAATAAAAATAATCTTCCTTTTTATTAAATAGGTTAAATTAACTGCAAAATTTCTAATGGCAAAAGCATGAGTTTATAATAATAGTAGTATTCTTCAAACTAAATAAATATAAAATCTACCAATCCCAGTTCAATAAATTAGCAGAGATCAACCTAACCTAATTCTTAATGTTAATTAAAATCATTATAAAGTAAAAACGAACTAATAAATAACTCAAATATAGTCTTATAAAATAACAATAATGAAATCAATTTATGTTAAGATTTAAATTTGTAAAATACTACAATTCTAAATGTGAATGATTTAAATTAAAAGATGACAAAGCAAAATACTCCTATTTCTTCTATTTAAAATTTAAATGAAACTGACAAAAAAATACCTCACTCAAATATTTAATTACTTTTAACTTAAGAAATAGAATAAACCAAACATAAAAAGTATACAAACAACGGAAATCAATTTGACTTGGATTCAAATCTTAAAAATGCAAACAAATTATAGTAAATAATTCAAACAAATTAAGCTAATTAGAACTAGAATAATCAGAATTAAGGATTTTCATTTTAAAAAAAATACAAGTCTTAGCCATAAAACGTACAATAATTTAAATAAATTAAAGAACAAGATTCCTATAATAAAGAAAATAAAGATAACACTACTCCTACAAATATTTTAGAGTAGATATAAGAAGGAAAATAAGAGTATAGAGAAAACACCATTTTCTAGAAATTTAAGAGTTATGTTGAGAAATTCAGAAGTGTTTTTTCTAAAAAAAGGGGTGAGTAAAAAAATTAAAAACCCTAAAACAAACAAATTCAAATTATTGAAATTACTTAACTGCCAAAGTTAAGAAATAATAAAATAAATACCATTCAAAATAACGAAACCCAACATGTTCAAAGTCAGTATTACTAAAAGTATAGAAAATCTCCAAGTAGCAATATAAAATTGCATAAAAGATCTAAAAATATTTCCTAAATAAATAGAAAAAGAAGTTAACTAAGCTCAAAAGAATATAATTATTCTAAGCCTAATTTGCTATTTTAAAATACCCTAAATAATTCTAATAAATATACCAAACAAATTATTAACTCCTCTGCTCAAAATTCATTTAATTAGATAAATGCCAATAAAAGCTATAAATAATAAGGCTCTATCCATCATTTTAATTATTTGTCTGGCAATTCTAGTTTTGGAACTAATTAAATTAATTTAAGTTAAAAATAAAAATTATATTTCATAAACTAATAAATAAGTTAAAACCATGAGTAATAGCAAAAGAGTTTGAGTATTTAGATCTCAAAAATAAAAAAAAATTACAACGATGAATAAATTTCTCGAAATATATTTCCTTAGAGTATTCTTGATTGTTTCTTGGCTCTTTAATAATCAGAGCTATTGTATTTAAAGGGAGAGTATTATAAAGCAGCATAACTGCTAACTTAACAGTTGTAAGATGAAGAACTTTATTTATAACATTTAAGACATAAAAGACTTTTGATGCTCCAAAAAATATTTTATAGAGCAGATATTCAAAATATATAATTAGACAAAATGATAAAAAATCAAATGCATAATTATATTTTTAAAATTTAATTTGTTTCAAATTGCAGAGACAGCTAATCTCTTTCGAGATCATTTGAATTGATCAATGACATTTTCTATGAGATTTTAAAGTAAGACCTAGACTAACTAGGGCTCGTTACTTATAATTATGATGAAAAATGCTACTGCTAAGAACTATAAATGACTTAATATGCTTAGCTTAAATTATCTAATAGTTCATTTATAGATAATTTATTGATATCTGTATTTTAAAAGTCTTCAAGTAATAAAAACATAAATAATGATTTTAAAAACCTAAAAATAACCAAATGTATTAGTTACTAAAATTAAGAAGGACAAATAAAGTAGGATCCTAAGAATTCTTTCTAAAGTTAGGCTAATTATTAGGAATCTCTTTAAAGTGAATCGAATAACCATGAAAAGGAAAATATTTTCAAATAATAATTGTAGAATAAAACAAAATTACAGTAACCTTATTAAGCTGATAGCATCTTTGAAAACCTATTTCATAAATAAGACTCATAAAAAAATAATTAAATGCATATTAGTAATTTAGAATTCTAGGACTTATAAATAAATACTTTCACAAATTAGAAAAATTAAAATGAATAGACTCTAGGCAATACTTAAATTATTTAGAATAGTGTTTATAATACAAATGAATTGAAATCAATAAATTAATTATACGACAACTAGAAAACATTTTAGCAATTACAAAATAAACAAAAACTTTTAGATGAAAACTATTAAGATTAAAGTTTAGCAAATATGAGCATTTATAGTAATTTACTTAATTAAAAAAACAGAAGGTAAAGTAATAAACTGCTTTTAAATTAAGTAACTAAAGAAGCTAAAGATCTTAATATTATAAATAACTCTAATCGTGGATGTTTTAAAGATGATGAGTACTCTGCAGCAACGTTTAAAAATCAAAAAAGTAACTTTTTCAACGACTACGAAGATCTAAATGATTTTTAGTAGCTAGTTAGTAAATAAGAATTGTTCCAAGATTCTTTTTCCAATAATTTATACTCCCCAATCAAAATTGATTCCCCATTTGAGTAATAGAAAAATTAAAAACCATAAATATTTTTTGGATCAAGCGTTAAAGAAGAAGCACACTAATAAATTTTTAGAAATCAAACAGTTGCTTAAACTTTTGAAAAAAATAGTTCAAATTTATAAAAATTAGATGTTGATTTGATAGTTAATGCAGCATAAAAAAATGCTTATCAAATCTAGGATGCTTAGTCTAAAATTGAATCAGCTCGTTCAAGTATAAATTATTAGGTATCACCACCAAATATTAGAAAAGCAGAGTCTTTCTTATATGTCTAATAGCCTATTGATAGTTTAGAATAAACAAACAAATAACAATAAATCGATTCTTAATAAAAACTGAGCTTATTTTCTAAATAGTAGAACCTATAAAAAACAAACTATTTGGAGCACCAATCCTAAATAAATTAGAATTCTATTAATCCAAATTAGGTTACATCATCTATTGAAAAGTAAAAGCTTATTGAATAAATTAAAAAGAAATCATTAAGCTTACAAAAACAAAAATCTAATCCTTACAAATTAAATACTAACAATCATTAATAAAATTTAATTATAAATGACTTGTCTCAAGAATAAACAGAATAAGACGATTCATTTTTTAGTAATATAAACGAAAGCAAAGTAGAATAATCTTTTAGTGTTAGTAGCTAACTTAATACATACGATAAATAAAGCCAAATTAAAAGTCCCATAAGTTAAAGAGCTAAACCATTAAAATAAATGAATGTAAACTTAAAAAAAATAAATTCATTGCAAAATTTCTAGGATTATTCTAGTTAATCATAATAAGTAAATTAAAATGATATTTAAAGCAAATAATCTAACAATATAAACGAAGATAAAAACAGTATTTAAATATATAAAAGAAACCTGTTTAGAAGACTTTCTGTTTAATCTTACCATTAAAAATAGTAAATTTTTAAAAGGGAAAGCTACTCATTAACACCAACCAGTAATAAAAACTATATACTATAAGAATTTAACAGAAATAATGCAAATACAAATGTATAATCGTATGAACATTAATAATAAAATTCAAGTGAAAATTAATAGTTTTTGAATCTACCATAATCACCATGCTTTTTAACTTTTCCTCAAAGCTCCAATCATCTTGAAAGCTAAAGCAAAATTGACTAAAGAGTTCTTAAAGATTACAAAAATAACCAACCCTAAATTAAAATGCAATCAAATGAAGACAAATAATTCCATTTAGGTATGTAAAAGGCCATCGTATCTTTATTGTAATCTAATAATGAAAACTAAACATACAATTTTATAAAGTCAAAGTTTGAGTTTAATTAGTGCATAAGCAAAGTAGAAAAATAAAAAATCACTTTAAAAAAGCAATGCGAAAGTCCAAAATAGAAATTTCAATAATAAAAGTAAAATTCAGAAAGTTAATTTACCCATCAATATTTAACAGACCAAGTAGCTATAAGTGTAAAGAAGTTTATCATATTTGCCACAGATTAAAATTAAATAGATTAAAATACTGAAATGTATTCTAAATTATGCTAAATGCTGTATAATAGCGAGATAGAACTTCTTATACTTCAATTAAATAGCTAAGACTCTGTGAATGAGACATCAATAGACTCAGATTCATACTATTAATAAAAGTGTGTCATTAAATTTTTCTTTTCCTCAAATAAATTACTATAATATATATATTCATAAAGATCAAATTTCAATGTAAACTTACTACCGCTTATTATAGAGCATTTTTAAACGACCTTCTTGTTTGTATTTCTTTTCTGATTCTTTTAGCATCAACTGAATGGAGGATTAATTTTTCCTACCTTCTAGTTATGTTGCTATGGCTCTTATCAATATTCATTTTTTTTTCATTTATTTTTTTGAATTAATAAGATAAATTTATATCTTATATCCATTTACTGCTAAATGAAAGAATTAAAATTAATTTTAAGAAATAATATTGAGAAATTTCGCACAATATAAATCATAAAACTATAAAAGAAAATATAACTAAGGTTCTAATTATAGCAAAGTACCAAAATAAAAAATGTATTAAACTATTTATAAGAAAGTAATTTTCAAATTTAATAAGTTAAAAATAATTATGTGTAATCTTTCAAATAAGCACAAAATTAATTATTTTCAAAAATTTTTATATTTTAAAAATAATTCAGAAAATCTTAGTAAAATGCTTTAATATAAAGTAACCTGAATTAATAAGGATTGACGGTATATTAACATTTACCTTATAGATTTCTCAATGCTTTTTTAGAATGAAGAAGAAAATGTGATTAACTCAAAAATTTTTAATTTATAATAATTTATTGTAAATTATTAATCAATAATTTGCTCTAATTGTAATTTTATTACCTTAAAATTTTAACTGTAATACAGAAATATAATTTAGGTTTAAAAACATTTTTTTGAAACAGATACAAAAAGAGAGCGATGTTTAATATTTATATCAGAAAAGATTGATTAAGTATCTATAAAAAAATATTTAGAGATATGAATACTTATTATTTAGCATATTTATTAATTCTAATAAAGTAATTTTAAATTCAATTCAAAAAACATAAGCTAAAAAATCATAAAATTATACTCTAATACAATAGAAAAAATTAAGAATTTATATTAAATAAATATTATAAAATTTAGATTAAATAATCTGAGATATTCTAATGTTCAAAATAGTATACTTAAGTAATATTATCAAAATAAATTTAGCTTTTCTGAGACTGTTCACTCAGAAATTATAATAAAAATGTATGATTAAAATTTTATTTATTTATTTAATTTTACTTCTGAATAAAGCGGAGATAGTACAAATAAAAAATAGATATACTCATTCTTAAAAAAAGAGGTGATCAAAGAATTAAATATAATCAAAGTAAATTGTATCGTATTTTAATAGATTGAATGTTTTTTTTTTAATTAATTTTATAAATGAATTAATTGTTCCAGTAGTTATATAGAAGATGCTTTTTCAAAACTAGTGATACTTGAAAAAAATAATCTAATTTTGTTTCACGAATTTTAAGGTTGCGAGTTGTATTAATTTGATAAAAAAGAAATAATCCTAATTAGCTTTGATCTTATTCCTTCTGACAAAGGGAAATATTATAGTAACCAAGTTACCTAAAATGAGGTTGCTTGATTCGATATTCAAAAAAACTTATTTAATATTATATCTTAATTGCCATTTTGAAAAATTTTTAAATAATATTTTTATTTGTTACTCTAAAAATTTAGTAGCTTTCGATAGTCAGAGTATAAAAAAGAAATAGATAAAATCAAAAATTAATTTTGATTTTTTGATAGTCTATTAATTGATAAATAAATAAAAAGTATCTATTTTTGTTTGAGTCAATTTAGTATATATAGAATTTATTAGAAAATATATAAATTTTGAGTTATATATTAAGTTATTTTTCTTTGTAAAACTATTCAGTTAAAATCTGGAAAGTAACCTTTTCATATTTGATAAGAATTAAATATTAATTAAAAAAATGTATTTATTTTAAAGTGCTTTAATTAGTATACATATTTTATTTAAAAAGTTATTAAATGGCGTATGGTTATTTATATATTTAATGATATTTAGTCTTTAAAAATACCAAAAGAATATTTCTTAAATTTATTAAGGATTAACAAAATGTATATTTTAATTTCTTTATTCTGTGAGTATATTTTTAGTATAATTAAATCTGTGATGCTTATTCATTGTAAAATGATAGTCATCCTATAACTAAATAAAGAAATAAGTAATAAATTTATTAGTATTTATTTTTATTTATTTAACATGAATGATTAGGAAAGAGTTAAGAAGATTGTTAAATTTTGAATTAATTACAATATACAAAGCATACACTAAGAGTAGAAGTAGTGATTTATTAGATAATTAATCTAATTAATTAGTAAATTAATCAATTATTACTAGGTAGTGATATAATCTAATTAAAAATAATATTTTCAGTCTCTATATTATAAAAAAGTAGTAATAATTTAGATTAGAAATGGTTTAAATATCACTAAATTCCTAGTGGAAATAAATTTTATAGAGCTAAACCTTTATCATAGCAGTTTTGGCTATTTTGCCTTCTCTTCTTATGTCTGTTATTTGCTATACATCTCTCACATAGTTTTAATTATAGACAAAAATATTAATAACATAATATAGTGAGAATTTATATTAATCACAAAAGAATAGCTCTAAGCAGCATAATTTTGCTCTAGGGATTCAATTTGATTCGCAAGTACAATAGATATAATGGAGACTGTACGTTACAAATAAATTTTATAAGAAAATCCTTAATGGCCAAGTTATTAAAAACCCTAATTTCTAAGCTACTTTTATAAGTCTTGAAAAAACATTTAACTAAACAGAAGATTCATAACTTTTAGGTTTATTCAAAAGAAATCCTATCCTAACAAGCACATGGTAAATAATATATAAACTTTAATTATTCTATAATTGAGATTAATTGTTAGTGTATTAGTTAATTTTCTCATTTTTACTTTGTTTTTTTTTTTCAAAAAAATAATAATATTAACAAATTAATGCTAGTTGTTTGAGATAATTAAATAAATCCTCTACTTTTTCAATTCAATTAAGAAAATAAAATTATTATTGATTTAAATCGCCATTAGAAAGCATAAAAATGATAAAATAATTAATTTTTTTCAAAAAATAAATATATTTGAGTAGTTTATTTAGTTAAACAAAAATAAAATGGTCTGTTGATCACTCACAATTTTATATTTAAGTTATGCAATAATTTATTTATCAAATATATTTAGGTTTAATCCAAATCACACTAATTTTGATGAACTAAATATATAGTCAAAGGAGGAACTATAGGATTCTTTTTACCTAGATAGCTTATGGAGAGCTATTAAATACGAAAATACAATTAATGGCTACTCTAGATTATAAATAAAAGACCTTTTTTTAGGGTTTGAAAATGATGGAGCTCTATACATAACTCCAGGTATTAATTCAACATATTCTTAATTTAAACCTCCAAATTGGTGCTTACCAAACGTATATCACATGGATGTAAGATGCAGATTTTATTATCAGCCTACTATTGAGAGTACTTCTATTCCAATATTATATGCTGATATATTTTATAGCAATCTTGGGGAACCTTTTTTAGCAAGTATTTTCTGCTAAAGGACTGATATAAGGAATGCAAATGAAGACTTTGAAAAGTACAGTATTTTATGCCTAAATATCGACTTAACACACATATCTTCCTTTATGAATAATTTTGGTAGTAATTCTAAGTTTTAATTATTTTTGGATCCTGTAAAGCTAAACGTAATTTATGATTCTGACCAATCTATTCTGAAAGGCTAAGTAATAAACGTATTTGACCATTAAATTAAATGGATGTAATCAAAGTAGTAATAAGACTTATTTATGAGCACTTTGAAAAATTTTACTAGTTCATAGATATTAGACAGCTTTAGTCAAGTTAATATGGTAAAATCTCTCACAGATAATGTTTTATAAAACTAACTTACTCTAGAATATAATATAAATGGAACAGATTTATTTGCAATTATGAATAGAATTACTTTCATAGATAAAATTCCAAATTAGAAGGACTAATAACTATAAGGAACTAAATATTTAGAAAAATTGGTGTACATCTTTATAGATGTGCTAACCCAAGAGCAACTTATGGAAAAATCTAGTAAAGTAAAATCTGATTTAGATAAATTTTAACTTGTGTTTTTAATTGTTAGCTCCATTTTTTTTTCAATTACAATTATAATTGAAGTACTCTATGCCTTGAGGATTAGCTTTTTATTTGAAAGGCCAATAATTCACCTCACTAAAATTATACAATAAATACAGTTAAAATAAACTTTAGAAACCAGTAATAAACTTAAAAGCTAGACTTCTTTTAATTAATTAGCATCTATAAACCTAGATTATAAAATAATGTAATCGTAAAAATAAACAAAAAGAAGTGTTTAAAATATTTTTAAAGGAGGTGAATCGTAGACGACAAGCCATGATATTTAAATTGGTTCATCTTAAAATAAGCAAAAGTAAAAATAAAATGAAAAAAATTAGTATAATATAAGAATATTAAAAGAAGATTAACATAAAAATGGAGACAATTTGAATGATAAAAATCTAAAGAGCCAGTTAAATTTTTAATCAATGAGTTCTAGAAGAGGAGGAATTACATACTTTGGCTTTATTTAGGAAGAAGAATGGAAAGTTAATATCGTTGATTTCTGTCTTTCAAGTGAAACTAAGAGTTTGTTTGAAAGCTTTCAGAATATGTTTTAAACCCTCTAATTTATTACTTAAAATATTTTTGGTGGAGACGAAAGTTAATCGCTTCTTAGTCTATCTACATAAATTGAATTTTTTAAAAGCATTAAAAACTATAGAGCATTGGGAATTTGCTTTAATAATATGGGTAATATTCACTATAATTGTTGCAGGTATAAAGAAGCTTTGGAAAGTTACTAGCATGCTTTGATATACGCTTAATATGAGATTGAATTGTATAAATCAATTGACTATTTCTGTAAATCTGAAACTCAAAAACATTAGGATATTCATGACAATTCAAATAATGAAATTAATGAGAAAAGCAGAGAGCAAGTTTGTGATAATGACAACCATTCTATCTTAAAGGAAAACTCTGCTCTTAGAAAACATGATTTTGGATAAAAATATA
Organism: Tetrahymena thermophila SB210; assembly: GCF_000189635.1. Classification (NCBI taxonomy): domain Eukaryota; phylum Ciliophora; class Oligohymenophorea; order Hymenostomatida; family Tetrahymenidae; genus Tetrahymena; species Tetrahymena thermophila. The sequence goes on along the minus strand of NW_002476188.1, from coordinate 757,760 downwards.
AAAGTTCTATTAACTATTCTAGTAATTTTAGATTTAGAAGTTAGGCTAAGAAAAAAACTTTACTATAAATTCTTAATATAGAATAAAGTATGCAACATCCTCTTTTAAATATCTTAAATAATAATCAAACTCTATCTAATAGTCATAACTTTTCTTCTTCTATTAAATTTAAATTGTTCTGTAAGCTAAGCAAATAAGAAAGTGAAGTGCTTTGGTGGAATATCTTTAATAGAAAATACAACTATTGTTAAGCTCTAGCAGGGTATTTAAAAGATTACCATAATAACAATATTAGCTTGTGGGAAGAAATGGAGTCAGTCGTTTATGAGCTACTTGCAATTAGTAGTAGCTAATTCCTTCCATAATGCCATAAAAGAGATATGATTATACTCTATTAGCTATCTATAGCTTTATTGCATTAAAATAAAGTTTATTAATTTCTTGAATGCCTTTCAATATATGAATAAATATATAATTTCAGTAAAGAATCAAAGCATTAAGCAAAGATAGAATCTATTTCTAAAACTGTAATCAGACAAAATTTAACCCCTCAAAAAAAAGAATAAAAACCTATCTTCTAAAGCTAAGAATAACCTAATTCGTTCAGTAACTAGCATAATAATCCTCTTATAAACGCTTAGAGCTTATCTCAGAAAACTAACAAAAATATATTTTTTACACCTTAACACTATCAGCAAAAAAATGATTAAAAACTCCATGAATTTCCAACAATCTAATTTTCTGCTGAATAGTCAGATTAAGTTATGTTTTAGGCAACTCAAAAATCAAGATTTCATTTAAATGATGCACCACTTTAGCTACCAGCTAATTTCACTTTCAAGCATAAAGAAATCTTGAAAAAAAAAGACTCTCTTTTTTTAACTTGTGAAGATAGCCCTACAATGTTGTCTTCGCGCCAACTTGAAGGTGCTTATTTAGACGAGAATGCTACATTTCATGCTATTAGAGATACTTAAGCCAATCTCTTTTAAATTTCCAAAAATAATATCAGTAATGTTTTAGAATAGAATGTTTAGATTGCTAATGATGCAGAAAATCAAAGTAATTTAATAATCGATATGGCTAAGATTAACTAAGAAACTCCTGATAAACTTAAATCAGCTTAGCAGTTTTTATTTGGTAGGTAATAAAGTATTTTATTCTAAAAGTAACTTATGTAGCCTCATATTAATGATAAAAACCATCATAATTAATAAATTATAACAAAAAAATTTCATTCTTTTACAACAAAAAACATACAAAAAAGGGAAGAAAATGAAGAATTGCATCTTTCTCATAAGAATATAAATTTTTAAAAATAAGATATTAATCTTAATGAAAAAAAGTAAAGTAGAGTATTATTTTCAAATAGCTTATTAAAGAACAAGAGTGAATAATATTATAGCACTGCAACATTCTAGGCCTATGAAACGAATTCTACAAGTCTTTATGATATCTAATAACAACGAAGTAAGCCAAGAAATCAGAGTTAAGTAAAATCTATAAAATCGTTTGAAAAAATAGCTCAGTATAAATTTAATATGGATATTTTTGCTTAATATTACACTTTATAGCTATCAAACCTTTAATCAAAGATAGGAAATTACAGCCACTCAGCTGAGATTCTTACTAAGATACTAGAAAGGAGCTACGTTTACTCTCCTCATTTAAAAAAAAGAATTTTAAAGAAACTTCATAATATTTTTATAAAATTAAACATTAAAAATCCCTTTCTTTTAAATATGAAATACTAGTACGAAAATCTATAAAAATCTAATTTTAAAATTTGTTTTATAACCAATGTGCAAAAGCCACTCTAAAAGTAAGAATGCTTACACCTATGCTAAGATTTGATATAGGATATTTTAACTCGTAAATAAGATTAGCTTTCTTTAATAAACTATAAATAAGAGGAGCTTATTTATGTGCAATAGCAAATGTTAACTCCCGTTTTTATAATTAAGAAATAAATAAACCACTTTTATCAGATTCTTTTAAAATCATTTACTAATGAAAATGACTCTAAGTAGTGTAACAACTCTCCTTTATGCTCTTAAAATATTAGTTTCAGCCTTTACAATCAAGATTAAATTAAAAATATTTAATCTCCTTTGTCAAATTTGTCATAAAATTTAATTCATTTTAAATCTGATTAAAATTAAAATGCTTCATAAAATTTTCACTAATAAAATCATCAAGGCTTGACAGAGCAATTTGATGATGAATTTTTTTCTATACATAAAATGCAAAAATAAATCAAAGAATAGGAAAAATAAATTAAAACTGAAAATTAATAAACTCATCAAAATGCTATCATTAGTATAATTGATTTAAATAACGAAAATGTAGGATACTAAGTTTCATTCAAAAGTATAGATAACTCAAATAATTTGTAGTCAGATGTTAAATTAAATTTAGATATATCTGTGAATGGTCTAATTAACATAGAAAATAATAACCTTTAACCTTATACAAAAATAAATTCAATTAATTCATCATAACAATTCTTCAATTAGAACAATTAAGAAGAAATTATTAAAAATTGTTAGCATTAAAAAGTTGAAAATAACTTAAAATAACAGTAATTAGATTAATAACACTTTTCTTTTAACTTTGAAGACAAATCAAAAGATAATTTGAGCAAAGAAAAATCATAAAGTTTTATAAAAAAGCTTAATTATCATAATAATCAACAAATAAAAAACTAAAAAAAATTGATATAAAATCCAAAATATTAGTAGATTTAATAACCAGAATATATATCAAATTAAGAAATTTAATAGAGCAAATAAAAAAGCAAAGGGAATTAATAAATTAGCTAAACACTATAAATATCAAATGAACCACAAAAAAATAATACCTCTTCAACTTCTTCATTTTAAAAAATTAATATAAATAGACCATCTTCCTTTAAAAAAATTTTTTTTTCATCTGATGATAAAAATAATTCACAATAAAATGGTTAATTAAGTGATTAAATTTTAAACGGAAAATTCGATGACTAAGAATAAAAAAATTATTAAAAATTCCCATCTATTGATTCTATTTATGAGTAGAATAATCTTTAGTAAATTTCAAATTTTCATAGGGTTGTATCATGTCCAAATACAAGCACCACTGAAAAAGAAGAGAATTCAAATTCAAATTTATAGAATTCGATTTCCTAATAAAAAGAATAGGAACTAATATTTCATCTTGGTGTTCATATTGCACTCAAAAGAGATATTCTAAATTCACCTTAAAAGATCTCCTTTTATTAGGCTTAAAAAAAAAATGGAAAATATATGTAATTAAGTGAAAATTAAAAAGAGGTGCTCTCTTAAAATTACTTCAAGTTTAAAGATTCAGATTCATATCCAATACAAAAAACTTTCTTAATTTATGTTACAGACTAAATTTTAGTAATTAGAAATACATTTTTGTACAAAGAATTGTGCAGCTTACTTTACAATTTAAGCATAGAGCTACTAGTTTTGCTATAAAATTCTTATTAATCTACTTTAGAACAACCAATTGATTTAAACGCTGAAATACTAAACAAAAATGTGATATAATTTTTTACATCTTAATCAAAACTCCTATAATATATATACAATCAGAGAGATATTAGTAATCATAATTTGTATCCTACTATTGTAGAGTAATTTTAAACTAATTCATTTGAATGAGTTTTAGATAAAAATAAATTAATTACTTTGAAAGTATATTTATCGTTTCCTGCTTTTTTTAGTAAAATCCCTCCTCCACTCAAATTTTTAAAATAAAAAAAAGCTGAAACATTTATATAATAAAATTTCTAGAAATATACATCATTAAACTGTTTAATACTTTGTTTGAATTGCATAATTAAATTTTATATTAAATATTTGTTAATTTATAACTTTCTATTTGGATTTAAACATGAATAATTCATTATTTAAATTTTCTAAAATTCTAAAAAATATTTCTTTGTAATTTGCAACAAAGTAAAACATATATATCAAGAGACAATAACCCAGAGTCAAAAAATATTTAGCGGGCACTCAAAAGAGCAATATTTAATATAATAGCACTTTAAGCGCCAATGAAAGTGTTATTTAGATTCAAAAAGGCTTTAAATATTAGAAAAAGTAGAGGTAAAATATAATAATTTAATGCAAAAAATTTTTAATAAGTAGAACACAAAAAAATAAATAGGCAAATCAAAATGGAATCATAGGCATACTCTGAAAACGCTTTGTACTTTATTCAAGTCGAAGAAGGTGCAAAGTAGCCATTTAAGGCTTATGCTGAATCTGCTGGATGGGACCTCTACAGCTTGAGTACTTGCAACGAAGTCATTCCTGCTAGATAAAGCGCCTTGATTAACACTGGTTTAAAAATTGAAGTTCCTAAGGGTTATTACGGAAGAGTCGCTCCTACTTCAGGCAATGCTGTAAAAGGTATTTCAGTAGATGCAGGTGTTATTGATAGAGGTTATAAAGGGCTTTTGAAGGTTTTACTTGTCAACAGAACAGATAAAGATATTACCATTGGAGGTGGAGTTAAAATTGCTTAAATTATTATTGAAAGAATATTTGAAGGAAGTGCCTTTTTCCAAAAGCTTGATGGAAACTAAGAAATTGACAATTAGCAAGCTGATAAAATCAGAGGTGAAAATGGTTTTGGATCTTCTGGTACCTTTGCTTAATAGAATCAATAATGATAAATGAATTTTCTTTAATAGTTTCATTTCAAAAAAAAATAAAAAATACTTTTTTAGTAATTAAAAACAAAATTATTATTATAATATAAAATATAAAATTATTTCTACTTCTAAAATCTAGTAATGGTATATGTTTACATACCAAGCAATCTTTTGTATATTATTTTACTTTTTTAGCAAGGATCATCATTTTTTAGTAGAAGTTTTATACCTACTTTTTGAATTTCAAAAAAGGAAAATATTTATGTTAAAATCAAAAATTAAATTTCATAAATCAAAAAAGATAAATAAATAAAGTCTAATTTAAAAAATAGTCAAAATGTTTTAATAAATATTAATGCTATTTATTTTAATTTTTTAAAAGAATAAACTTTATTATTTTAAGTATTATTTATTTTATTTTAAGAATAAATACATATGAAAAGTTATAATCCTTTTTTAAATATATAAAAGTTAATAATTTCAATAAAAAATACATGCTTATTAAAAATTAAGAAATTTCTTATTTCTTTTAAAATATTCATATAAACACATAAAAGTGTTACAAAGTTAAATAAATATTAATATAAAATTTATTTTATGAATTGAATTCAATAAAATTAATTTTATCAGCTCGATAATAATCATTTACACATACTATTTCACAATCTGTACCAACACAGTTGGTGATATTTTAAAAATATTAAAATTGTAATCATTTAATTAATCTAACTTATAAAGGTTTTATTTTCCTTAACAAAATATAGAGAGAGAAGTATCTTAAAATAGCAAAAATTAATAGCAAGAAAAATTTAAAATTAATTTATTAAACTAAAATAAAGTCAAAATATTTTCATATAAATTACTGTGTTTAATATTTTAAAATATCATAAAGAAAAAGAAAATCTTAGCATACTAAACTCAAAAAAATTATTAATTACTAACTTTAGTTAAATATGGATATAAGTATTTATTTTATTCCTGTTTTGAGAGCTTTAAACAAATATTAGAAGCTTCATTAAATGATTCATTATCCCTTAAATTGTTAAATTCAGAATATTTTTGCAAATAATCAAAATAATAATATGCTATTGTTATTTCATTAGGGTGCAATTGCATTCCTTTTTGAATGTAAAACTCTGCCTCTTAATATTTCTTTTATTACTTTAACAAAGCATACAACTTTTGATATGGAGTTTTTAACTTTTTTCCAACTATTGAGTTCTTATAACATTCTAAGGATTTATCATGCTGCTATTCATTCTGATACGCTAAACCCATGTTATAATATGCATTTACTATCTTAGGATTTATTTCTATGGCCTAATGTTTTAAAATAAAATGTCATATTTTGATCAGTTCTTAATATAAATTAGGATTCGCAATAAATCTTATTAAATTTTACTTTCAAAATAAAATGCTTAAATAATAATTAAAAAAATATAATTTAATCTAAATAATTTGATAAGTATTACCTTTTAACATTACTCAATACATTTTATATTATCTTTCATAGAAGCTCTAATTAATTATCCAATATTATTAAGTGTTTAGGGAGATTTAGGATTTAATTTCAAAGATTGCTCTAAGAAAAATAGTGATTCTTTTTCATTTTTCAAACTTCCATAAATATAAGATATATATCTTAGTATATCGCTGTCGTACGTATCAGATTTTAAAATCTAATTTAAGTATTCTTTTGTTATTTCATTCATAGAGGGTTTATCAGAACATATTTAAGTAAGATAACTTAAAATCCATTGGTTATTAGGGTTATGAGATAAACCTTCCTCTAAAATACTTCTTGACTATTGCTCATCAAGCATGGAATTATACAATATACCTGCTACATAGAAATTCCTCCAATATAAAGAGTCTAATTGAAAGCATTCTTTTAATAATTTCAGTTAATCTTCTTTAATTCCTACCCTAAATTCTATTTAAATCAATATCAAATCTATTCTAGCATCTAAATCTTATGGTGATAATTATAAGATTTATTTGATTAACTAGAGGCCTTGTTATTTGTTTTACTTGAATTTATATTCTATTTGTGATAAAATGGCTAGACTTCTTATATCCTACTAATTTTCTTTTAATTAGTCTTTTATTTCCTATTCAATTTCTTACAACTCTTTATAAAAAGAGAATACCTACTTATTTGCAAAAAAGTTGTACTTTATTTAATTATGAGTGATCATAATTTTAAGCAATAATAATCATTATAATAAAAATTAAACAAAAAAAAAGTACATAACAACGTCTAAATATGTTTATCTATTTATATTAATTAATATTGTTCATTTTTTCATTATTTTTTTCTGAACATAAATAAATAAACTAATTTTTTAAATTTCTATTCTTTATAATAAAAATTAAACAAAAAAAAGTACATAACAACGTCAATAAATCTTTATCTATTTATATTAATTAATATTGTTCATTTTTTCTTTATTTTTCTCATAAACATAAATAAACTAATTTTTTTATTTATTAGATGAAATTTTTAAAAATGTATTTTGCTTAATTTAAAAAGTAATCAAGAAAATTTAAACCAAAGTAAATTCTAAATAAGCAATAATTTTACAAGATTTTAAGTTTTTATTTTGACAAATTATTACTAATTCCTTCAATTGAATGGAGTGTCACCTATGATTTCAGAACAAAGTCAAGTGATGTTTAAAGTTAATTTAGTTTGTAATTGTTGATAAACAAAATAATGAAAATAAATTATTAATAAATATTATAGCATAAAAAATAACCAAAAAATTAAAAAAGTAAAAGAGGAAAAAGCATCAATTTATAAATATAATTTTTACGTTAATTGTATTCATAATATTAGAAAAACTTAATCTATTCAATAAATTAAAACAAAAGAAATTTGCGAGAAATATGTCTCTGAAATCAAATAAATGCTTAAACAAAATAGCTGCTTTAATTTAAAGAGCAATTAATTTTTGCAATTCTAATAAAACACATTTAACAATAATAGCATTAATGCTGCTTCCGACTGTATTTTGCATGATCATTACATTTTTAAGCATAAAAATATCTTAATTAATAACTTAAGACCTAGTTGATGAGTTTGCTGAATAACTTTTTTAAGATCAGATTAAAGCATCTTAAATCTTAAATACTGCAATAGTTTTTCAGCTTAACTTTTAAATGTAGAAATTGGTATGGCAAATTAATCTTTTAAATGAATTTTAAGGAAATTTAATTTAGAATAATGTCAAAAAAAACATTAATCATATTCCTACTATTCTAAATATCGATAGAGCTTATAACAATAATGAAAATCCTTTAATCATGAACTTGTTTAAGAAGAATAATATTTAAGTTAGTTCTTGGTAAATAAAATTATACTTTTACTGTAATTTAGGCATGATAAATTCAATTGTTCTCTTTTCAATAAAAACATTTTAAATTTAAAATATTATTATTCTCAAATAATTATTTATTTATTAGGAAATCTTATTGAGTAGTATTGTATGTAAACCTTTTTTATTAATTATAAAAAATTTAAAATATTAAAAAAAGGTATCAAGATAGGTTTCAAACCTAAACAAACAAAAAAAATAAAAAATGTTTAATCTAAGATTTAAATTTTCGATGAAGAAATCTAAATTTTTAATTAATCAATCAATTTTAAGAGTTAAGCCTTTTTTTCATTCATAGGTACAAAAAATAATAAAAAAAGATTGAGTGTCTGATAAAAAAATTTAGATTTCTTCATAAAAAGTTAAATCTTTGATTAAACGTTTTTTATTTTTTTCTTCTATCAGGTTAGAAACCTGCTCCAAAACCTTTTTTTAATTTCTTTTTAATTTTTTTTATTTTTATTAAATCATATTTATTGTCTTTTAAAGTTATATTTATCACTTAAGAAATAATTATTTGAGAATAGCTATAGATTAAGAAAATTAAATCTTTTTATTTTTTATTTTCTTTGAATCAAGAATAAGTTTTTAAAGTAGAAACAATTTTTGAATTTATTATTAGAAAAATTAAAATTATTTCTTTTAACTTAAAAAATTTTTTTTAAAAAGGCATTAAGTAAATGAAGCGTATTTGAAAGATCTTAATTAAATTTAAATTTAATAAATGGATTATGCTGTGAGATAAGATTCTATTTGGAAAGCAATAAAATATGAAAATGACAATTAAAATCAAAGGTATCTAAAAATAGATGATATTCAGATAGGATATGATAAAGGTGGATTATTCTACTAGACAGGTAAAAATTTAACATATGATAGCTATGAAATACCTTCAGGGTGTCCATACACAGGATAATTCAGATTTGATGTGCGCTGTAGATTCTACTATCAGCCAACTATGAACAATATATCTATTGCAATTTTTGATCCTTAAGTTATTTACAATAATGTAACACCTTATTTAGGTAGTATCTTTTGTCAAAGAAGATTAAAGTATTAAAACACAAACCCAAGCGATGATGGTGAGATATATTCGTTGCTTTGTATCACTTTAGATATTTCTTAAATTTAAAATTATTTTACTAATTTGACATAAAATTCAGTTGCTAAAATTGTCATAGACCCTAGAAAACTCACTATTGTATATGATTCTTAATAAAAAATAACTAGTGTAGGATTAAATACTTTGTATAAAACTGAGATAGATTTATTGGAAAATATAAGTGAGGTGCAAAATATTTTAGAAAACATTCAATAAATGTCTTAATTTGTTTTAGATAGCTAAGATTCTATAAAAGAGCTAAGCTTAAGCCCAAAATCTATACAAAATACCTTCTAATACAACAGAAACGGAACAGAATACTTTGTTTCACAAAATCTCATCACAGTAATAGATAAAGTACCAAAACGAGAGACACTAAAAAAAATAAATCCTTCTAAGAAATTCTAACTCAAAGGCGTGTTTATCTATCTCGATTTGATTTCTAAATAATAAATGACTCAATATTGTTAAAATCTAACAAATTCTATTGAAATATTAAATAATGAGCAAATTTACTGTTGTTTGTCTCTTCTAATTATATTAATTGGCTTCAAGCTCTATTATTCTATAATTTTAGGTTACCAAATTTTATATCCAATAGCTCATTTGACAAATGTTCTTAAATAAATTTAGATTGTGAACAAATAAGATAAAAAGTCTGTTTTTAAAAAAATATTCACTTAAAATTATAATTCACCCTCTTAAGCTTTAGATAAATTAAAACTAACATAATAATCGGATAGTGATAGTTATAATTAAATTTAAATCAGTTTTGATGTTGATTAGGATTTTGAAGGTGTTTGCTTTTCTCAAGATACTTAAGAGTTACTTTTCATCTTTTAAAATATGTTTTAAATTTTATTATCAATAAATAAAAATTTTTTCAGCTCAAATGAAAGTTCCAAACTGTTAGAATTTAATAAATAGCTTAACCACTTCGAAAATATAAAGAATTATAATTCTTTGGGAGTTTGCTATAATAATATAGGAGTAATACATTACAATAATCAAAGGTACTAGGAGTCAATAATAAATTTTTAAAAATCAATTATATATGCAAACTACGAATTAAATGTTTATTCTCACAATAATTCCAAATATAACAGCAGTAATAAACACAAATCTGAAAATTAAAACATAAAATATTCAAGCAAATAGAACACATATTTGGAATATTTAAATTTTTAATAAGAAGGTGAAGATACTTACAATTAGAATGAAATTTAGGAGCTCTACGAGAATTTGTATAACAGAAAATTAAATTTAGTCAAAGCTTTATTTCATTTTTATATATCATACTCAGGTATGTGGGATATTTTCTAAGAAATGATTTCAGATTTGTTGTATTTGACTAAGAACTTTTTAGGAAAATCAAATGAAAGAGAAATGCTAACTTATTTTGTAATGCTAAAGGGTTTTTACTTTAGTAAAGATTTATCAAGTGCTAAAGATACTTTGAATATACTAACCGATTTATATTCAAAGAAATTTGAAACAAATGATCACTAAAATAACAAAAATAAATAAGAATATTGTTAATTCTAAAATGTGACTGAAAGTTAAATTTAAAATAAAGAGTATTATGCAGATTAAATATTTATTTCACCTATTATAAATATTAAAAAATTAAAACATAAATCTACAAGAAGCAAAAAGATATAAAATTTTTTTAATTATTCCCATAGTTAAGAAAAAGATCAGTCTATTTTGTTTTAAGAGTTAAAAAACCAAGAAAAATCAAAAGATCCACTTCAAATAAAAGAAAATTTTTTTGAAACATAAAATAACTCAATTGCAGTTATGTATCAATATAAAAGTAAACAGAATAACTCAATTGTAAGCAACGATAAAAATTAATTAAACTTAGAGGAAAGCAGCTTAAACACAGATACGTATTATAATAGACCTAAAGTGAGCTCCATATTTAAAAAAATATTAGAGCACAAAAACAAATTATAAAGAGAAGAAAACAATGAGAATAATTTAGAAAAGGGAAAGTAAGAAAATTTTCATTAAAAATTCATGAGCTTGTGCTAAAAGTAATATGTAATGTAATAAAGTAGAGCATTTAGTAGTTAATACCCATAAAATAGGGAAAGAGCAAAAATAATTACTGGCCACACATAAGATAAATAAACTAAAATTACTTTTTACAAGCTTTATAAAACTTTAAAAAAAACTTTAAAAGCCTAAGATTATGAATTTAGTTCAGATATTTATTTTTATTATTATGCTCTAAGCTAAGCTTAATATTAAATTTATATTAATAATTAATATACTGCAGCTACTATCTTAACAAATTGCTTTGAAAAATGTAAATAATATTTACCTTATTTAAAGTTACAAGCTTTAAATATGCTACATAGGATATTTAGCTAGAACAACATAAAAGAAGAATACTTAGAATAAATGAAGAAATCTTATGAGTAATTTCAAGACTGTAATTATCATGTATATGTAATTTCAGCATGCTAGAAAAAAAGAAATAAGAAAAAAATATATTAAATTTGCAGTGATTTATATAATTATATACTTCATAAGTAGGAGGATGTGTTTGGATTAATACAGTATCAGTATTAAGACCATATTTTTGAGTAAGTTGTTTCCTAGACTTAATTAAAAACTCTTCAATCTAATGTTTAGCTAGTAGATAAAATGTTTGAATAGCTTTACAAGCAAACAAATTAAACATAAAAAAACTCAATTTAATATTCCTCATCATAAGCAAATAAAAATATACCATTTACTTAAGATAATATGTTTTAGATGAATTAAAAATATGAATAATTTTAAGTAAAGTAGCAAAAAATAAACACAAATTAATAGAACCAAAGCTTATTTGATAATAGATAAGATAATACAATTGAAAATTCTAATTTTGAGTCACAATAATATACTCTAGATAATCTAAAGACCTCTATGAAACAATTGAATTTATATGAAAACTCAAAAATTCTAGAGAATAATAATCATTTTTGTGATACTAAAAGTAAATAGAAATTTCCAAATTAATATTTTGGTTTTTAAAGCTAAAATATAAAATCACATACTAATCTATTAAATAGCCATTTTTCAGATGATATGCAGAGTTTAGAATAAATTAACATGAATTATTGTACAAAGTAGTTGAAAAATAAGTTTAATTTTAACAAATATAATAAATCTAAAATTAATATTGAGCTTATCAAATATGATAACGAATCTGAACAACAGTTATAGATATAAAAAAATAAAATTAATTAGATATCTGATTTTTAAGATTATTAGAATGATTAATTTAACAATAATATAAATGAAAAATAACAAAGAATGTAATGTTAAAATAATAAAATTGATAAATATGTCGCTGAATTTATATTTCATTAGGGTATACAAGCGGCTTTGAAGTAATTTATTTTAAACACAGACAACAAAATGAATTATTATCTTGAGTTGAATGCATTTAAAAGTTAAATAAAAACAAAATAGTTCAAATTACCAAAGACCATACAAAAATTTATCATCTATGCAACTGATAATGAGTTACAATTTAAAAATAAAAATATATTGAAGGAATTATGTTTATTATTAAACAATTTGGATATCTAACTTCTAGTTCTTACTAAGAATCATTCTTAATCTTTAGAAGAATTTTCTGATCTTTAAGATATTTTTATAAAAGAAAAATAAATTATTTTGTTTTTTAAAGAAGAGCAAACAATGCTTCTATACATATACAATTAAAGAGAACATGTTAAAAATTAATTTCTTCCAATGATGATTGAATATTTTTGAATTAATATTTGTAGGGCTAATTTGTGTTTTTAACTATTTTTTTTATTCATAAATAAAAATTTTAAAAATAAAGATTTCTTTATTTTTTTGATTTAATATTTGATAAAAAACAATTTTGGTATTTTTCTTTATTTAATTCTTAATAATATTGTAAAATCATCGAATTAAATGATCTCATAAAATTTTTTCAATTATTTGTTTAGAAAATGTAATCTTATGAAATTAAAGATTTAACAATAATATAATGGCCAATAAATGGAATTTTAAATAAAGATGTTAAATGATAAATTTCATAATAAATATATATTTTTCTTTTTTAACAATAATATAATAAATAACTATCAATAGTATTTATGCATTTTTATAAGTTTTATAAATTTTCTTTTATATTAAGAAACATTTAAATATTTTACTACTGATAACTTTCAGAAAATTTTCAAAAAAAAGAATATCAGAAAACTTCAAATTAATCTTGACACAATGAACTTTTCAATAATCTTTTAAATAAAATATTAATATTTAACTCCTAAAATATTATATTGATGTGAATAAATTTTACAAAGGAAAGAAGTTGTCTCTCAAAATTTAAACATATTTAATAAATGTTTGATTGTTGTAAATAATAGAATATTAATAAGTTGCATAGCCAATAAATACTATTATTATCTTTAAATGATTATTAAATTATCAAATAATTATGAGTTTAAAATACAAATAAAATTTGCATTTTATGACAATTAAATTATAAAAAGTTGTTTCACTCACTATAGAGATACTATCAATATAGATAAATAAAACTTGAATAGTACTATAAAAGTACTGTTTCATGATATTTTCAAATTGTGTTAAAAAATTGCTCTATTTTTAAACAAATTCAACTATTAAACTAATGAAAATATTATTGACTTGAATTTTCTATTTTGAAATATGTTTTATATAAAATTCTTTTGATATTTTTATAGCTAACAATAACTAATTTATAAATATTTAACACATTTGTAAATTTTAAATTATTAAAGTTAAGATATTAAGAAAGATAGCGAAATGGATGAAGTAAATTAAAAAAAATAAAATAAGTTTTATAGAATATCGAATTATTTAAAAGCGCACATAAGCAACAATTTAACTTAAATTTTTATAGTATTTATAACCCTATTTCCTACTTTAGTAATAACCTTCGCTACTTTTACAAACATTTAGTTTTTTTAGAATGTAAGCGTGGATCTAATAAATGGTTTTGCTGAATAGCTCTTTCAAGACTAAATAAATAGTTCCAAGCAATAAAATTTAGCTGTAGTTTTCTAACTAAACTCATAAATTTAAAAAATTCTTTGGCAGATAAACTTGCTTAATGAATTTTAAGGCAAAAATCTACTTGATATAGTAATTAAAAACTAGAAACATATTCCTGCAATTCATAATATAGATAGATCCTTTTATATGTAAGAAAACAAGACTGTATTAAATATGTTTTTGAAAAATCCAATATTGACTAGTGTCTGGTAATTTTAATTTATTTACATAAGCTCAATCTAAAATATTTTTCTCTCATGAATTAAAGCATTTTATCAATTTTATTTAAGCTACTTTGTAATCTAATTAATCAACTTACTATAAAGCAACATTTGATGAATATTTAAAGTTTATTTCTATATTTATTGTCAATTTTTATTAATAGAATTAAGATAACTCTCAAAAACATAAATAAACAAAATATAAATTTTATTCGATATAAATTATTTTAAAAATTAAATTAAAAAAATTTCAGTAAAATTTAAAAATAAATTAAAATAGCACATCATATAATATGATAAGGAAATAGTTCACTTTTAAAGTTAATATTTTTAAATTTACAGGCACCATGTAAATTTTAGCTATTTAGAGTAATTAGATGAAAGATAGATTTAACAACTGTATTATGGTTATAGATTAGATTCTATTTGGAAAGCAATTAAGTTTGATAATTAAAATTAGAATAATATGTGGTTATAAATCTAAGACATTTTGGTGGCACATAATTATGATGGTATGACTTATAAGACAAGTATAAATACAACATATATAGATTACCCTATTCCTCCGAATTGCCCTTATTATGGTACTTATAATTTTGATATCAGATGTAGGTTTTATTATAAACCAACTATGGACGATATATCTACAGTTCTTTTTGATCCTTAAGTTTTTTATGCTAGTGCTTAACCTTATTTAGCAAGTATTTTTTGCCAGAGGAGATTGAGGTATTTTAGCTAAGATCCAAACTCAGAGGCAGAAAAATATTCTATGCTATGCATAACTTTAGATTTAACTTAAACTCCTAAATATTTTTAAAATTTTGGATAAAACTCTAAATTTTAAATTATTCTGGATCCAAGAAAACTTACAGTTGTTTACGATTCTATAATAAATATTAAAAGAGATTAAATCTTAAATATTTAATAAGCAGAAACATATTACCTGCAAGATTAAAGCTAGTCAAAAATTATAATTGAAAATATAAGTATGATGTCTCAATACATTCTAGACCAGAAAGATAATATAAATGAGCTTTAGTTAGATTCATAGTAAATTTAGAGAACATTCTAATACAACAGAAATGGGACTGAGTGTTTTGTAATTCAAAATCTCATCACTATGGTTGACAAGATTCCTAGTTTTGAAGTATTAAAGAGAGGAAGTGCTTTTAAAAAATTTTAGCTCAAAAGCGCTTTTATCTTTTTGGATGTTCTCTCGAAAGAGAAAATGATTTAGTATTCTAATGACCTTCAAATAAAGATAAAATACTACAATTAAATATTTAGCTACTGTTGTTGGGTTTTAATAATATTGGCTACCATTTTTTAGATTTACTTTTCAATAATCCTAGGGCGATTATTAATTCATCCTATTATTCACTTAACAAATATATTAAAGTAAATCAAAATTAAAAACCAAAGCATTTAGTAATAGAGTAATAATTTAATCAAAGATTCCTTGCATACTGGATATCAAACACTAAATACAAATTTTAAGAGCTAAAAAGACACCTATTATTAAAATGCTTCAATATTGAGTTTTGAAGATTAAATACAATTTGAATTTAACATAAATTTAGATTTTGATAATATTTGCTTTTCTAGAGATACGTAGGAGTTGTTAAACAGCTTCTAAAATATGCTTAAAATTTTAAAATTTACTAACTCAAATATACTTAAATAAAATGAGAGTACTTCTCTATTGAATCTTAATATGCAAGTTCAGTACTTTGAAAAATTTTGTAATTATAGAGCATTAGGAGTGTGTTATAATAATATAGGAGTAATTCATTACAACAGCGGTAGATATTAAGAATCTGTAGAAAATTTTCAAAAAGCTGTTATATTTGCTAAATACGAGCTAAATGTCTATAACCAATAAAATGTAAAAGAAGAACTTTCTTAGTAAATAAAGAGGTTCGCTTCAATTTTTAATATGAATATCCTTGAAAACAAAAATAAAAATAATTTCTTAGATGACAATAGCGAACAAAAAAATAAAATTTTGAAATTAAGTTTTGATAAATATAATCAGATCGATGAAAAAGAATAAATTCAATTCTAATTTGAAGATATAGTTGAAAATGAATAACTCTACTGGAATCTATTTAATAGAAAAGAAAATTTACTTAAATCCCTATCAAACTATTTAAATTATAATTCTGGTTTATGGGATATTTACTATGAGCTTGCTAAAGAAAATGCTATAATTAGTAAAATGTTTCTTCCTCCCTCTTTTAAAAGAGAAATGTTTAATTACTATCCAATATTAATTTCATGCTTCAAATCTAAAGACATGGAAAATGCTAAGGATATATTAAAAAAAATAAGTATATTATATATAAAAAACTATGAAAAAAAAAATAACTAAAATGAAATAAATTCAGAAAAACCTAAAACAATCTCAAACTTTGCAAATAAAATGTTAGCTCTTCAAAATAATTTGTTAATCTAGAATACTCAAGATTCATTATTTCTCTAAAAAAAGTTATCTGAATACAGTAATTAAGTTAGTGAAATTAATGCTTCATAAGTTTTAATGTCTCCTATTAAGAAGTCTACAGTAAAAAAGTAAATATTAAAATTTAAAGAGGTGTTAGAAAAGGAATAAATTTACAGCTATAGTAATTAAAAGCGATTATCAAGTCTAGCTGAAGGAGTTTTTGATAGTGCTCAGTATCACTAAACTTAAAAACAGCAAGCAAAGCAAACATAAAAAAATATACCTGTCTCAATCCTTTAAAATCAAGAAGCTAATTTTAAAGTAAAAAAATAATAAATTTACTAAAATGATCCAAATAAGAAAGCAACAAAATAATCATTTTTTTAAAAACAATACAATACAAATTAGTAGCATAGTTAACTAAGTGAAAGAAATAATAAAAAAGCCACACTGATAATCTAAAAAGAAAATCAAAAAAATCCAAGGAAATCAAACTTTTAAAATTTCATACAACTACATATTCTCTCTAACACAAATAAGAAGTTTTTATCTTTTTACAAAGTTAGGAAATGCAAAAATTCAGATAAAGTTTCTAAATATGAATTTAGCTCAGATGTAAATTTTATGTATTACGCATTGAATTAGGCTTAGTTTTTAGTGTAAAGCTAAAATTTTTCTAAAGCTGCAACAATTTTAACTAATTCCTTAGAATCTTGTAAATACTATTTACCTCACTTGAAGGAGTAGGCTTTAAACATTTTATCTGATATATTTTGTAGAAAAAATATTTTTGCTGAAGAGTTAGAAGAAATGAAAAATTCCTATTAGTCGTTAATAAATTGCAATTTTCATGTCTATATTATATCAGCTTGCCAGTAATGGAAGGGAAACAAAAAAATTTGTAAAATAAGTTCAGACCTGCTCAAAGATATTCTGTTTAAAGATTAAGATTCTTTCGGATTAATAAGTTATTCTTTTTCTGAAAGTATATTTGAACAGTTTATGGCTTAAATATATATTCAGGTCATAAAATCCTATCCACATTTACTCGAGCTATTGCTCATATCTTATACTCAAAAATACATTTAGAATGATTCTCATAACAGAAATTTAGGGTTATAATATTAAATAAATAATAACACAGGAATTTAAGAAGAAGATATAAAGAATAAATTAGATAAAAGTGGCTCTTATTATAAGTAATACACGAAGTAATATTTAGAAGATTATTTTTTAAATCAAGGACCTAAATATAATTTGCTTAATTGCTCATTAGATATAAATGAAAATACTAACAGGAATAATAAAACATTGTCAATCAAGTAAAGGCCATTAGAAAATGAGTTAAGTAAAGAAGAAAAACTAAATAATTATTTTTATTAGACCTTCTTTCAAACAGAAAATAAAAAAAATTAAATTTATTATTTCAACTAAAATATTTAAAATTCATTTAACCAAATAGGTAAAAAAAAGAATTTTTAAGAATTTAATATTGGAGAAGAATCACCAATAATGTTTGATAAAATTGAAAGCCAATAAAAATTTTTTTAATAATAATGCTTTGAGTCATCTCCTTGTAAACTAATAAATAGTGGCGAAAGTGATCGTTTTAGAAATCGTACATAAATTCTTAATTAACCTTTTCATTTAGATTATTAGTCCTCAAATGCATAGAAAGATATCTTCAAAAATGATTAACCAAATGGGGAAGAATATTTAGATTTTGATTAATTAAGCAAGTAAAATACAAGCTTAAAATAGCATTCTTCAAAAACAAATCTTAATATATTTAATGAAACATATTCAAATAAATTTAATGGTATTAAATGGCCTAAATCTAATTAAAATAATTTTATTAGCCCATACATTTAAACGAAAAATTAAAAAAATTATTTTTAATAAAATTAATACAATTATTTAATTAATAATTAATTTTAATCAGAAAACTAAGACACTAATTAAAATAATAATGGCAAACAAGAAAATTAAGTTAAAGATGAAAATGATTTTTACCATTAAGCCAAATAAAATTAGTAATAGTTTAACAGCAAAAAGGTTAATTAAAGCTCAGAGGAAATATTCCACCTAGGAATACATGCAGCTCTAAAATAATTCATTTTGTGTACTAAAGAAAAAATAAATATTTATCTTTCTTTGAAAAAATATAAAGAGAGCTAAAAAAATAAACAATTTTAGCTTTAAAAATAAAACTAGACAATTTTAATTTATATCACAGATCTGCAACTGTAATTTAAAAATGGTGAATTTATAAATGAGTTGAGCCAGCTTTTGCTTAATCTAGATATTTAATTGTTAGTTTTAGTGTTAAATTAGCAACAATAAACTTATGAGCATGACAAACTTCAAGATATAATAATTTCTGGAAAAAATATTATCAAATTTTTTAACAGTTAATAAAAGCTACTCCAATATATTTACAATCAAAGAGAGCATATTAAAAATAATCTTATGCCAATGATGATAGAATATTTTTGAAAATTAAATATAATAATTAGCAAGCTATAAAATCTATTAAATTTATTAGTTATATACTGTAAATGCTCATTAATTAAGGCATTCACTAAGTATCTTTTTTGCCCAAAAAAAAGTGCCCAAAAAAATTAATTTTTCATAAAAAATTAAAAGGAATTCATTTATTTTTAATAAAATCACAGGTAGATCTGATAAATTCTAACAAAACAAAATAAAAAAAGAAAGAAGGCTAGTTAGCATTCAAATTTTAAATAAAAACTTATTGAAATTATCATACAATACTCTGCTTCTTAATATTTATTTTATTACTTTAACAAAGCATACAACTTTTGATATGGGGTTTTTAACTTTTTTCCAACTATTGAATTCTTATAACATTTCTAAAACGCTAAACCCATGTTATAATATGCATTTACTATCTTAGGATTTATTTTTATGGCCTAATGTTTTAAAACAAAATGTCATATTTTAATCAGTTCTTAACATAAATTAGGATTCGCAATAAATCTTATTAAATATTACTTACAAAATAAAATGCTTAAATAATAATTAAAAAAAATATTTTTATAATTTAAAAATTTAATCTAAATAATTCCATTAGTATTACCTTTTAACATTTCTCAATACATTTTATATGATCTTTCATAGAAGCTCTAATTAATTATCCAATATTATTAAGTGTTTAAGGTGATTTAGGATTTAATTTCAAAGATTGCTCTAAGAAAAATAGTGATTCTTTTTCATTTTTCAAACTTTCATAAATATAAGATATGTATCTCAGTATATCGCTGTTGTACATGTCATATTTTAAAATCTAATTTAAGCATTCTTTTACTATTTCATTCATAGAGGGTTTATAAGAACAAATTTAAGTAAGATAACTTAAAATCCATTAGTTACTAGAGTTATGAGTTATATCTTCCTCTAAAATGTGTTTGTCTTGACTATTACTCATCTATCATGAAATTATATAATATACCCGCTACATAGAAATTCCTCCAATATAGAGAGTCTTATTAAAAGCATTATTTTAATAACTTCAGCTAATCTTCTTTACTTACTACCCTGATTTTTAGTTAAATCAATAACAAATCTATTCTAGCATCTAAATCTTATGGCGATAATTATAAGATTTATTTGATTAATTAGAGGCCTTGCTATTTGTTATACTAGAATTTATATTCTATTTTGATAAAATGGCTAGACTTCTTAATTCCTACTAATTTTCTTTTAAAATTATTTTTGTCTTTTATTTCCTATTCAATTTCTTATACCCTTTGTGAAAAGAGAATGCCTACTTATTTGCAAAAAAGCTGAACTTTTTTTAATTATGTATGATTATTATTTTTAAGCAATACTATTCATTATAATAAAATTAAACTAAAAATAGTACATAATAACATCACTATTTATATTAATTAATTAACGTCATTCATTTTTTCTTTCATTTGTTCTTTAACATTAATAAACTAATTTTTTTATTTTGTAGATAAGATTTTTATAAATTGGTTTTAAAAAATATTATTTTTTTTATGTATTTATTTTGTTTAAATTAATTTTAAAAATTAATCAAGAAAATATAATCTAATAATTTTAAACCAAAATAAATTACAAGGATTCATTTAAAAAGACAATGAATTTTTACTTTGAGAAATTATGAATAATTCTATTAATTGAATGGAGCATCATCAATAATTTAAAATTAAAGTCAAATAACATTAGAGCAAACATTTTAAAGCTTTGTTTATTTAACGTTGTTGAAAAGCATATTTATGAAGATAAATTTTTAATAAAGAGAATAGCTTTAAAAATTAATCGAAAAATTAAAAAAAGAACAAAAAGCCTTATTTTACATTGAATAAATTTTTTATGTTAATTTTATTCATAATATTAAGAAAACTTAATCTATTCAATAAAGTAGAACAAAAAAGATTAGCGAGAAATATGCCTCTGAAATAAAATAAATATTTAGAAAAAATAGTTGCTTTAATTTAAAGAGCAATTAATTTTGCCAATTCTAATAAAACACATTTAACAATAATAGCTTTGATGCTGCTTCCCACTGTATTTTGCATGATTATTACATTTTTAAGTATAAAAATATCGCAATTAATTACTTAACACCTAATAGATGAGTTTGCTGAAAAACTTTTTGAAGATCAGATTTAAGCATCTTAAATCTTAAATACTGGAATCGTTTTTTAGCTTAACTTTTAAATGTAGAAATTAGTATGGCAAATTAATCTTTTAAATGAATTTTAAGGAAATTTAATTTAGAATAAAGTCAAAAAAAACAGTAATCATATTCCTACTATTCTAAATATCGATAGAGCTTATAATAACGATGAAAATCCTTTAATCATGAACTTATTTTAGAAAAATGATATATACGTTAGCTCTTGGTAAATAAAATTTAACTTTACTGATATTTTGGCAAGATAAATTCTATCAGCTTCATTTTTCAATAAAAAAATTTTAAATTTAAAATAAATTAAGAAAATTGAACCATTTATTTTTTAATTTTCTTTGAATCAATAATGATAGATTTTTAAAGTAGTAACAATTTTTAATTAGAAAGATAAAAAAATAATTTTTTTTTAACTTAGAAAATTTTTAAAAAAAAGGCATTAAGTAAATGAAACATATTTGAAAGATCTTAATTAAATTTAAATTTAATAAATGGATTATGCTGTGAGATAAGATTCTATTTGGAAAGCAATAAAATATGAAAATGACAATTAAAATCAAAGGTATCTAAAAATAGATGATATTCAGATAGGGTATGACTAAGGTGGGTTATTCTATTTGACAGGTAAAAACATAACCTATAATAGCTATGAAATACCTTCAGGGTGTCCATACACAGGATAATTCAGATTTGATGTGCGTTGTAGATTCTACTATCAGCCAACTATGAACAATATATCTATTGCTATTTTTGATCCTTAAATTATTTACAATAATGTAACACCTTATTTAGGAAGTATCTTTTGTCAAAGAAGATTAAAGTATTAAAACACAAACCTAAGCGATGATGGCTAGATATATTCGTTGCTCTGTATCACTTTAGATATTTCTTAAGTTTCAAATTATTTTCTTAATTTTGCCTCAAATTCAGTTGCAAAAATTGTCTTAGACCCTAGAAAACTCACTATTGTATATGATTCTTAATAAAAAATAACCAGTGTAGGATTAAATACTTTGTATTAAACTGAGATAGACTTTTTATAAAATAAAATTGATGGGCAAAACTTTTTAGAAAATATAAAATAAATGTCTTAATTTGTTTTAGATAGCTAAGACTCTATAAAAGAGCTAAACTTAAGCCCAAAATCTATATAAAATGACTTCTAATACAACAGAAACGGAACAGAATGCTTTGTTTCACAAAATCTCATCACAGTAATCGATAAAGTACCAAAAGGAGAGACACTTAAGAAAATTAATCCTTCTAAGAAGTTCTAACTCAAAGGCGTGTTTATCTATCTCGATTTGATATCTAAATAAAAAATGACTCAATATTCTTAAAATCTAACAGATTCTATTGAAAATTTAAATCATGTGCAAATTTATTGTTCTTTATCTCTTCTAATTATATTAATTGGCTTTAAGCTCTATTATTCTATAATTTTAGGTTACCAAATTTTATATCCAATAGCTCATTTGACAAATGTTCTTAAATAAATTTAGATTGTGAGTTAAAAAGATAAAAAGTCAGTTTAAAAAAAAAAATAATTCACTTAAAATTTAGATTCGCCCTGTCTAACTACTGATAAATCAAAATCATCATATTATTCAGATAATGATAGTTTTAATTAAATTTAAATCAGTTTTGATGTTGATTAGGATTTTGAAGGTGTTTGCTTTTCTCAAGATACTTAAGAGTTACTATTCATCTTTTAAAATATGTTTTAAATTTTACAATCAATAAATAAACATTTTTTTAACTAAGATGAAAGCGCCAAGCTGTTAAAATTAAATAGATAAGTTAAGCACTTTGAAAGTATAAAGAATTATAGTTCTTTGGGAGTTTGCTTTAATAATATAGGAGTAATACATTACAATAATCAAAGGTACTAGGAGTCTATAAAAAATTTTTAAAAATCAATTATATATGCAAACTACGAATTAAATGTTTATTCCCACAATAATCCAAAATATGACAGCAGTAATAAACACAAATCTGAAAATTAAAACATAAAAGATTAAAACAAATAGGACACATATTTGGAATATTTAAATTTTTAATAAGAAGGTGAAGATACTTACAGTTTAAAGGAAATTGAGTAGCTCTACTAGAACTTGTATAACAGAAAATTAAATTTAGTCAAAGCTTTATTTCATTTTTTGATAGACAACCCAGGTATGTGGGATATTTTCTAAGAAAAGGGTTCAGAGTTGTTGCAATTGACTAAGAATTTTTTAGGTTAATCAAAAGAAAGAGAAATGCTAACTCATTACGTAATGTTAAAGAGTTTTTACTTTACTAATGAATTGTCAAGGGCTAAAGATACTTTGAATATACTTAGCGATTTATATACTAATAAATTTGAAATAAATGAGCACTAAAAAAATAAAAAATAAGAATAATGTCAATTCTAAATTATGAACGAAATTTTCTATTAAAATAAAGAGTGTTATGTAGGTTAACTATTGATATCACCTATTAGAGAAAGTAAAAAATAAAACCCTAACTCAATAAGAAGCAAAAAGGGATAAAGTTTTTCAAATAATTCCCAGAAATAAGATAAAGATGAGTCTTTTTTGCTTTAGGAGTTAATAAACCAAGAAAAATAAAAAGATCCACTTCAAATAAAAGAAAATTTTTTTGAAACATAAAATAACTCAGTAGATACAGTTCAATATGAAAGTAAAAAGAAAAACTCCAATGATAAAAATTAATTAAATTTAGAGTAAAGCAGCTAAAACATAGATACGTATTATATGAGACCTAAAGTGAACTCCATATTTAAAAAGTAATTAGAGCACAGAAGCAAATTATAAAGAGAAGAAAATATTTAGGATAATTTAGAAAAGGGAAAGTAAGAAAAGTTTCATTAAAAATTTATAAACTTGTGCTAAAATTAATATTCAATGGAATATAGTAGAAGATATACTAGTTAATACCCATTAAATAGTTAAAAAACAAGAATAATCAGAACCAACAAATAAGATAAATAAACTAACATTACTTTTTACAAGCTTAAAAAAACTAAAAAAAAAAATTAATAATCCGAAGATTATGAATTTAATTCAGATATTTATTTTTAGTATTACGCTCTAAGCCAAGCCTAATATTAAATTAAAATTAATAATTAATATACAGCAGCTACTATCTTAACAAACTGCTTTGAAAAATGTAAATACTATTTACCTCATTTAAAGTTGCAAGCTCTAAATATGCTACATAGGATATTTAGCTAGTGCAACATAAAAGACGAATTCTTAGAAGAAATGAAGACATCTTATGAATAGATGCCAGAGTGTAATTATCATGTATATGTAATTTCAGCATGTTAGAAAAAAAGAAATAAGAAAAAAATATATTAAATTTGCAGTGATTTATATAATTATATACTTCATAAGTAGGAGGATGTGTTTGGATTAATAAATTATCAGTATAAAGACCATATTTATGAGTAAGTTATTTCCTAGATAAAATTAAAAACACTTCAATCTAATATTTAACTAGTAGATAAAATTTTTGAATAGCTTTACAAACAAGCGAATTAAACTTAATAAAACATAATTTAAAATACCTCATCTTAAGCAAATAAAAATATACCATTTACTTAAAATAATATATTTTAGATTAATTAAAAATATGGACAAGTTTAAGTAAAGTAGCAAAAAATAAACACAAATTATTAGAACCAAAGCTTATTTGATAATAGATAAGAATATACAAATGAAAATTCGAATTTTGAGTCACAATAGTATACTCTAGATAATCTCAAGAGCTCTATAAAACAATAGAATTTATAAGAAAACTCAAAAATTCAAGAGAATAATATTAATTTTTGTGATACGAAAAATGTATAAAAATTTTCAAATTATGATTTTGGAATTTAAAGCTAAAATACAAACTCACCTACTAATCTATTAAGTAATAATTTTTCAGATGATATACATAGTTTAGAATAAATTAGTATGAATTATTGTACAAGGTAGTTTAAAAATAAGTTTAATTTTAACAAATATAATAAATCTAAAATTAACATTGAGCTTATCAACTGCTCAAAATAAAATCATATCAAACGGTATCTAAAGAATAGGTTTAAGGAGAAGAATTCTCATTATTAACTTTTTGATAATGTATAAGCATATATTTTAGAGAAATAGGATAGTTAATTTTAACAGCAATTATAGATATAAAAAAGTAAAAATGGTTAGAAAGCTGATTTTTAGAAAAATTAGAATGATTAAATTAAAAATAATTTAAATGAAAAATAACAAAGAATGTAATTTTACAATAATAAAATTGATAAATATGGTGCTGAATTTATATTTCATTAGGGTATACAAGCAGCTTTGAAGTAATTTATATTAAACACAAAAAATAAAATCAATTATTATCTTGAGTTGAATGCATTTAAAAGTTAAATAAAAACAAAATAGTTCAAATTACCAAAGACCATACAAAAATTTATCATCTATGCAACTGATAATGAGTTACAATTTAAAAATAAAAATTTATTGAAGGAATTATGTTTATTGTTAAATAATTTGGATATCTAACTTCTAGTTCTTTCGAAGAATCATTCTTAATCTTTAGAAGAATTTTCTGATCTTTAAGATATTTTTATAAAAGGAAAATAAATTATTTTGTTTTTTAAAGATGAACAAACAATGCTTCAATACATATATAATTGCAGAGAGCATGTTAAAAATTACTTTCTTCCAATGATGATTGAATATTTTTGAATGAGCATTTGTTGTGCTAATTTATGTTTTTAACTTTTTCATAAACAATAACTTTAAAAATAAAATTAACATTTTTTTTTTGATAAAAAACAATTTTGGTATTTTTCTTTCTTAATTCTTATTAAATTTATAATTTATCTTTTATTAGCAAAAGCAATATATATAAAACCAAAGATTTAAAATGATTTCATAAAATTTTTTTCAAATTATTTGTTTAAAAAATGCAATTTTATGAAATTAAAGATTTAAAAATAATACAATATCCAAGAATTGGAATTATAAATAAAGATTTTACACAATGAGTTTTTGAATATTTAAAAAATAAATTTCTTTTATAATAATATAATATTAACAATTATCTATCATTTAATAATAATTAATTTAATTATTTATTGTTTCTTACTCAAATAGTTGGTTTATAAATCTAATAAAAAAAAGCAGAATTAGGTATGTATACTTATAAAATTTTGTAAGCTTTCTTTGATGATAAGATATTTTTAAATATTTTACTGATTGATAAGTTTTCATAAAATTTTTAAATACAAAAAGAAGATCAGAAACTTAAAATCAATTTAGATAAAATGGCATACTCATAAAATACTGATTTGAATAAATTAGACACAAGAAAGTAGGTCTTTCAAAAGGTAAAGATATTTAATTATTGTTTCATAGTTGTGAATAAATAAATAAATATTAGTTGGTTACATAACTATTTAAATACTATTACTATCTTTAATTGATTATTAAATTATCAAATAATTACGAGTTTAAAATGCAATTAAAATTTTGCATTTTATGGCAATTAATTTAAATTTTTTTCTCTGGCAATAGAGATACTGTAATATTAATAAATAAAACTAGTACTACAAAGTATTACTTATCAAATTGTGTTAAAAATCAATCAATTTTTAATCAAAATCAATTATTAAAATAATGAAAAAGTTTTCAACATGAATTTTCTATTTTGAAATAATAATTTATAATTAACTAGCGCATTTGTATATTTTAAACTATTAAAATTTAATAAGAAAGATAGCAAAATGGATGAAGTAAGTTAAAAAAAATAAAATAAATTGCATAGAATATCTAATTAGTTAAAAGCTTACATAAGTAACAATTTAACTTAAATTCTAATAGTATTTATAACCCTATTTCCTACCATAATAATAACCTTCGCAACTTTTACAAGCATTTAATTTTCTTAGAATGTAAGCGTTGATCTAATCAATGACTTCGCAGAATAGCTCTTTTAAGACTAAATAGAAAGTTCCAAGTAATAAAATTTAGCTGTAGTTTTCTAATTAAAATCACAGGTTTAAAAGATTCCTTGGCAGATAAACTTGCTTAATGAATTTTAAGGCAAAAATCTACTTGGTGCAGTAATTAAAAACTCTAAACATATTCCTGCAATCCATAATATAGATAGATCATTTTATATGAAAGAAAACAAGACTGTATTAAATATGTTTTTGAAAAACTCAATATAGACGAGTGTCTGGTAATTTTAATTTATTTACATAACTAACTTCAATCTAAAATAATTTTCTCATATGAGTTATAGAATAAATTAATTTTACTTAATCTATTTTCTAATCTAATTAATCAGCTTACTATAAAGCAACATATGATTAATATATAAATAAATATATGTTTATTCAATATATTATTATTTTATTGTCACTTATTTTTGATTCAATTAAGACAACTCTTAAAAATTTGAAATAAACAAAATATTTATTTAGTCATAAATATATATAATGAATGATTATTAAGGTATCTTTATTATAAATTTAATATTAAAAATAATAGTACATTGTAGTAATCAAAAAACTAATTAAATATTCTTGACATAATAAAATGAATAAATATTTATCAATATATTAAGATAATTTAACAATTTTAAAGTGCTCAGAACTAATTTTGCATAAATTACATTTTATTCTTAATTATTTTGAGAATTAAATTTTAAAAGTATTTAGTAAGAATTAAAAATAGATTAAAATAATATATCAAACACATATGATAAGGAATGAATTAATTTTCTTATTAAAATTAATATTTTTAAATATATAGGCACCATGTAAATTTTAGCTATTTAGAATAATTAGATGAAAGATAGATTAAACAATTGTATGATGGTTATAGATTAGATTCGATTTGGAAAGCAATTAAGTTTGATAATTAAAATTAGAATAATATGTGGCTAAAAATCAAAGACATTTTTAATGCCCATGATTATGATGGTCTGATTTATATGACAAGCATAAATACAACTTATACAACATACCCTATTCCTCCAGGGTGTCCTTATAATGGCACTTATAAGTTTGATATTAGATGTAGGTTTTATTATAAACCTACTATGGCCGATATATCTACAATTCTATATGATCCTTAAATATTTTATACTAATGCTAATCCTTATTTAGCAAGTGTCTTTTGCTAGAGGAGATTGAGGTACTTTAACTAAGATCCCAACTCTTAAGCAGAAAAATATTCTGTACTCTGCATAACTTTAGACTTAACTTAAACTCCTCAATATTTTTAAAATTTTGGATAAAACTCTAAATTTTAAATTATTTTGGATCCAAGAAAATTGACGGTTATTTACGATTCTTCTATCATAAATATTAAAAGAGATCAAATCTTAAAAATTTAATAAGCAGAGACAGATTACCTCCAAGATTAAAGTTAGTCATAGATTTTCATTGAAAATATTAGTTTGATGTCTCAATACATTCTAGACTAGAAAGATAATATAAATGAGCTTTAGATAGATTCAGAATAACTTTAGAGAACATTCTAATATAATAGAAATGGGACTGTGTGTTTTGTAATTCAAAATCTCATCATTATGATTGATAAAATTCCTAGCTTTGAAGCATTAAAGAGAGGAAGTTCTTCTAAAAAATTTTAGCTCAAAAGCGCATTTATCTTTTTGGATGTGCTCTCGAAAGAGAAGATGACTTAATATTCTAATGACCTTTAAATTAAGATAAAATACTACAATTAAATATTTAGCTACTGTTGTTGGGTCTTAATAATATTGGCTACCATTTTTTAGCTTTACTTTTCGATAATCTTAGGGCGATTATTAATCCATCCTATTATTCATTTAACAAATATTTTAAAGTAAATCAAAATTAAAAACCAAAGCATTTAGCAATTGAGTAATAATTTAATCAAAGATTCATAACAAGCTACATATCAAATGACAAATACGAATTTTAAGAGCCAAAAAGAAATATTTTAATCAGATGTTTCAATATTGAGCTTTGAAGATTAAATACAATTTGAATTTAACATAAATTCAGATTTTGATGGTATTTGCTTTTCTAGCGATACACAGTAGTTGTTAAACAGCTTCTAAAATATGTTTAAAATTTTAAAATTTACTAACTCTAATATACTTAAGTAAAATGAGAGTACTTCTTTGCTTAATCTTAATATTCAAGTTCAGTACTTTGAAAAATTTTGTAATTATAGAGCATTAGGAGTGTGCTATAATAATATAGGAGTAATTCATTACAACAGTGGTAGATATTAAGAATCTGTAGAAAATTTTTAAAAAGCTGTTATATTTGCTAAATACGAGCTAAATATCTACGCCCACGACAATTTAAAAGAAGAACTTTCTTTATAAAAAAAGAGGCTCACTTCTATTTTTAATATGAATATCCTTGAAAACAAAAATAAAAGTTCTAAATTAAGTTTTGGTAAGTATAATCAGATAGATGAAAAAGAAGAAATTCCATTCTAATTTGAAGATATAGTTGAAAATGAATAACTCTACTGGAATCTATTTAACAGAAAAGAAAATTTACTTAAATCCCTATCAAAATATTTAAATTCTAATTCTGGTTTATGGGATATTTATTATGAACTTGCTAAAGAAAATGCAATAATAAGTAAAATATTTCTTCCTCCATCTTTTAAAAGAGAAATGTTCAATTACTATCCAATATTGATTTCATACTTTCAATCTAAAGATACGGTAAATGCTGAGGATATATTAAAAAAAATAAGTATATTATATATAAAAAACTATGAACAAAAAAATAACTAAAATGAAATATAATCAGAAAAACCTTAAACAATCTCAAACTTTTCAAATAAATTATTAGCTCTTCAAAATAGTTTGTTCATGTAGAATACCGAAGATTCATTATTTCTCTAAAAAAAGTTAACAGTATACAGTAATTAAATTAGCTAAATTAACACTTCATAAGTTTTAATGTCTCCTATTAAGAAGTCTATAGTAAAAAAGTAAACACTAAAATTTAAAGAGGGGTAAGAAAAGGAATAAATTTACAGCTAAAGTAATTAAAAGCGATTATCATGTCTTGCTGAAGGAGTTTTTGATAGTATCCAGCATCACTAAAGTTAAAAAAAGCAAGCAAAGCAAATATAAAAAAATCTATCTTTCTCAATCTTTTAAAATTAAGAATCTAATCTTAAAGTAAAAAAAGAATCGATTTACTAAGAAGATCCATATATGAAAACAAGAAAAGAATCATCTTTTAAAAAAAAATACAAAACAAATAGGAAGAAAGACACACTAATAATCAAATAAGTAAATCACAAAAAGGCAAGGAAATCAAACTATTTAAATTCCATACAACTGAATATGCTCTCTAACACAAAAAAGAAGTTTTTATCTTTTTACAAAGTTAAGAAATGCAATAATACAGATAAAATTTCTAAATATGAATTCAGCTCAGATGTGAATTTTTTGTATTACGCTTTGAGTTAGGCTTAGTTTTTAGCGTAAAGCTAAAATTTTAATAAAGCTGCAACAATTTTAACTAATTCCTTAGAATCTTGTAGATACTATTTACCTCACTTGAAGGCGTAGGCTTTAAATATTTTATCTGATATATTTCGTAGAAATAATATTTTTGCTGATGACTTAGAAGAAATGAAAAATTCATATGAGCAGTTAATGAATTGCAATTTTCATGTTTATATTATAACAGCCTGTCAGTAAAGGAAGAGCAACAAAAAAGTTTGTAAAATAAGTTCAGACCTACTCAAAGATATTCTATTTAAAGACTAAGATTCTTTCGGATTAATCAGTTATTCTTTTTATGAAAGTATATTTGAACAGTTTATGGCTTAAATATATATCCAGATTATAAAATCCCACCCACATTTACTTTAGCTATTGCTCATTTCTTATACTCAAAAATATATTTAGAATGATTCACATTACATAAATTTAGGGCGATAACATTAAGTAAATAATAACTAAGGAGAACAAGATGAAGATATAAAGGAAATTAGCCCATTAGCATCAAATAGAAATAAATAAAGTGTGTGTAAATTAGATAAAAGTAGTATTATATAAAAGTAACTAGTGAAGTAAAATAATGAAGATTCTTTTTTAAATGAAGAATCTAAATATGATGGGGCTAATCGTTCATTAGATATAAAAGAAAATACTTACAGTAATAATAATAAGATTTAAACTTAAACAAACTCAAAAATCTCTAATTTTTTAAATAAAAATTATTAATAAATTAAAAAAATATAAAATTAATTGCTTTAATAATCAATCTCATCTATAATTCCAAATTATTAGTTTAATTTTTTACCAGTATTTATGGGATAACATAAAAGGCAAAAAGATTTGTCAATTAAGTAAAGACCTTTAGAAAATGAGTTAAGTAAAAAAGAAAAATTAAATGAAAATATACAAAACTAAAACTGTGACTTCAACCAAAATATTTAGAATTCATTTAACTCAATAAGTAAAAATAGGAATTTTTAAGAATTTAATATCAGAGAAGTATCACCGATAATGTTTGATAAAATTGAAAGCCAATAAAAATATTTTTAACAATAATGGTTAGAATCCTCACCTTGTAAGCTAATAAACGGTGGAGAAGGCGATCGTTTAAGAAACGAAACATAAATTATTAATTAAACGTTTCGTTTAGATTCTTCGTTCTCAAATGTGTAGAAAGACACCTTTAAAATTGATTAACATAATGGAGACGAACATTTAGATTATGATTAATTAAGCAAGTCAAATATAAGCTTAAAATAGTATTCTTCGAACACAAATCTTAATATACTAAATGAAACCTTTTCGAATTAATTTAATGGAATTTAATAACCCCAAACTATTCAAAATGATGATATAAGCCCATGTATTTAAACGAATAATTAAAAAAATAATTTTTACTCAAACTAATATGATTATTTAATTGCTGGTTAATTTTAATCAGAAAACTAAGAAAATAATTAAAATAATAATGGTAAACAAGAAAATTAAGTTAAAGGTGAAAACGATTTTTACCATTAAGCCAAAGAAAATTAGTAATAGTTTAATAATAAAAAGATTAATAAAAACTCAGAGGAAATATTCCATTTAGGAATACAAGCAGCTCTTAAATAATTCATTTTGAGTACAAAAGAAAAAATAAATATTTATCTTTCTTTGAAAAAATATAAAGAGAGCTAAAAAAATAAGCAATTTTAACTTTAAAAATAAAATTAGATCATTTTAATTTATATTACAGATCTACAACTATAATTTAAAAATGATGATTTTATAAATGAATTGAGTCAGCTTTTGCTTAATCTAGATATTTAATTGTTAATTTTAGTGATTAATTAGCAACAACAAACTTATGAGTATGATGAACTTCAAGATATAATAATTTCTGGAAAAAATATTATTAAATTTTTTAACAGTGAATAAAAGCTACTCCAATACATTTATAATCAAAGAGAGCATGTCAAAAATAATCTTATACCTATGATGATAGAATATTTTTGAAAATTAAATATAATAATTAATAAAATCTATTAAATTTTTATGTTGGCTGCATAAATTAATTTCATTTAAAAAAAATCAGCTCTTTAATAGCAATAATAAAATAATAAAGTAATTAAGTAAGCCAGTAAGCAAGGATAGAAAGAAATATCTCAAAATAAAATAAAAAAACTAGTGATGTACCAGAATATATTCTCAAATAAAAATGAATTTAGAATATTTATAATATTGAAAAATATTTTGGTATTATCATTCAAAATATTAATATTTTGTGATTAATTTAAAAATTGACAACTTAAATGTAAGTTAATAAAGATTATTTCATATGTTTTCAATAAAAATCTCTTATTGTACTCTTTCTCATAAAATAAATATTTTTTAAAAATTACAATTATTTCCATAAAATGAATCAAATTAAATACCTTTAAATATTTAATCAATTTCTTTATTTTATTAAATAATGAATTCTATTTTACTTGAGAAAATATTTTACTTATTTTAAGTTATTATTTTATTTTAATTTCTTTATTTGATCAAAAAATAAATATTTATTCTTTTTAATTTTTAGGTCAACTTATGAATATTTTACACTTATTATTATATAAGTTTATATAACACTACCTACCTAATTTATTTATTTACCACTTTATGTATAATATTAATATTTTAGTATCTATCTTTAATTCATATTCTAATGTCACAAAAAAAATTTCTTATATATGAGGTCACATTAGATTTTTTTAAATATTATACCTGAAAATCTCTAAGATTATGTCGAAATATAAATCGCTAAAAAAGAGAGTCTGAAAAAGTAAATTATTTAATATTTAGATAAAATCTATGAATGTAAACTAAAAGATTATTGAAGTTATATAGTTATTATAGCAAATTGTATTTTAATAGTAATTATAAAATTTTTAAATATTTTATGCTTTTTATAAATAAAAATGGATTTATTAGAAAAAAAAAATAAAAATTTTGCAAATAAAATATATATTTAATTTTTTTAATTTGATTAACTATGTAGTAAACTTAATTTGTTTGTCTGAAAAATGATTATTTTTAAAATTCAAAACACATTTAAGTATAACCATTTAGAATTTAGTTTTATTTAAAATTTAATTAAAAATAATTGTATTTTATTATAAAAATATATTGTTACATTTTTTTCAATATTTTAGTGAGCTAGAAATTAAATTAAATATTTAATTACACAGTTGTTTTTCATGTAAATGAGGGATGATAAATATGTAAATTGAATTGAAAAAAGCGAAAAGAAATTTTCAAGGAAGAGGAAGTATAAATCATTTATGAAATATGAATTATAGATGATATTTAGTTTGATTGCATTTAAATATTATTTGAGGTCAATATTTAATTTTGTCTGTATTATAATTTGTAAAAAGTTAGTAATCTTTCAGAAAATCAGCTAATCGTAAAAAAAACCAAATACTGATTTTTATGCATTTAAAATTAAAATTAATAAAAAAACAAATAAATAAATACATTCTAATTATCTTAGTTACACCAACAACAAAATAAATGAAAAAGAAACTGAATAAGTTGAGTTTTATAAAATAACTACTAAAATAAAATCAAATTTAACTAGTTATATCAACCATAATTATCTTTCCAACTCTAATCCTTGTTGTAACTACCTTTATTAGCCTGTGGTTTTACTATTTTATTAACAATTAAATTATTTATGAGTTTGCAGAAGAGTTATATTAAGATTAAATCAACAGCTCTTATCTCTAAAACTAAGCAATTGTATTTTAAATAAATCAATAAGTATAAAAGATTGCATGGTAAATGAATCTTCTTAATGAATTTATGGGAAGAAATCTCTAGAAAAAAGTAAAATAAAATTTTCATTATAAACCTGCTATTCATAATATTGATCGATCCTATTATAATGATGAAAATCTACAAGTTCTAGAGTTATTTAAGGAGAATACAATCTATACTAGTGTTTGGTAATTTAAAATATTAGTTGAGTAGTTGTTTTATTTGTATATTAGTTATGTAGCTAGCTAGTTATCATTATTATTTTATTGTATTTATAAACATACAAAAGTAGAAGAAATAATATCAAAGATAAAGCAAATCATGATATTTGTGATCTGAATTATTTTTATATAAAAAGGCATCTTGTGAACCAGGGATATTTATCAGAATTTGACTAAATACAATTGCAGCAAATGGTTGGCGCAACACGTATCGATTCAATTTGGAAGGCTATTTTGTTTAACAATAAAATTTAAACTACAAGATGGCTAAGCTAAAAAGAACTTTATCTAGGCCATTAATACGATGGACTTATTTACATGGCCAGTATGAATAACACAACTCCTTCTAACTATTAAAAACCTCCAGGTTGCCCATATGATGGAATTTATAAATTAGATATCAGGTGTAGATTTTATTATAGTGAAACTGCTAATAATATTTCTACTGTCACTTTTCCTCCATAAATATAATATGCAGATGGTTCATCGTATTTAAGTAGTACTTTTTGCTAAAGGCATATAAAATTCATAGAAGATAATCCTAATTTAGAAAGCAAATTATATTCAATATTATGCACTACATTAGATTTGTAATAAATTCCTCAGTATTTTTAAAATTTTGGGTAGAATTCTAAATTTTAGATGCTGTTAGATCCTAGTACCCAAACTATTGTATATAATTCTTAATAAAGTTAAAAATACGATCAAATTCTAACAATTTAATAAGTAGAAACAGATTATTTAAATGATTAAAATTAATCTAAAATATTTATTGATAACATAAATTAATATAAATAGTATATTTTAAATAACAGCAACTCAGTTGATATTTTTTAGTAGTATGATTATAACTAGAACTCTTTTGAATATTAAAGAAACGGAACAGCATGTTTCGTAATAGTTAATATCATATCAATGATAGATAAAGTTCCTATATTAGAAACTTTAAAATCAGTAAACCCACAAAGCAAATACTAATTAAAAAATATTTTTTTATTTTTAGATGTTCTTTCTAAAGAAAAAATGGAACAGTTCTCTTAAAATCTGTACTCTACGTTGCAATTTTACAAGATTCTATTTACATATTCTAGCTGGGGACTCATTATTTGTATACTTATAGTTCAGTTTTACTATTCACTATAACTTGGAAGATATTTGATGCAACCTGTAATACATCTCACTAATATCTTAAATTAAATCTAAATACAAAGTACCAAACTTTAAGAAGTTACTTATTAAAATGACTCTTTTTTGAATATCTCGTACGATGAAGACAATTAAATTCATATTGATGACCATATTTTCTCTGATTTTGAAGGAGTATGTTACTCTAGTGATACTTAAGAATTGCTTTACAGCTTTTAGAATTTATTTAAAATATTATAATTTACAACTCAAAACCTTTATACTGAAAACCAAAGTATTTCCTTGCTCAATTTAAATATTTAAATTCAATATTTCTAATAATTTGGTAACTATCGTGCACTAGGAGTTTGTCATAATAATATGGGAATACTTCATTACAATAGTGGTAGATTTTAAGAAGCGATCGAACATTTTCAAAAATCTATTATTTATGCAAAGTATGAACTCGATATGTATTCTGATAATGATGAAGGTAGTAGCTTATCAAATACAATTAAAAGATTTACAATTAATTTGAGAAGTAGTTTGTTTAGTACGAACTCTTAGATTGATTAGTCTATGCCAGCTTTTATGTAGTAGTAGTAATAATAAAGTATAACAACTGAAAAATAATAATTGAAAAAAAATCAATTAAAATATTTTATATATAGGTAATAATAAATAAATGAAAAAGATTAACTCTACTGGAACTTGTATAGTAGAAATTAAAATTATTTAAAGGCTCTTTCTTGCTATTTAGATGAATAAAATTTATATTTATGGGATATCTTTGAGGATATTACATTAGAAACAACAAGTATTAGCTAAATTTATTTATAGAATTCTAATAAAAGAGAAATGATAAACTACTATGTCATATTGTTGGGTTATTTTCGCTAAAATAAATTTGAAGAGGCAAGCAATATACTAAGAAAATTAGCAAAGCTTTACTTAAAAGATATGAAAAAAAAACAATTTTTTAAAGAATAAGAAAAGTATTAAACCAACTAATCAAGCTTGTATAAAAAATAAATATCATCGCCAGGTAAGAATTAAAGTGAGATATTTGACATTACCTCGTAAATATAAAATATAACACCTTTAGGCAATAATTCTGAAACATTAAAAAGTTTTACTTTGCTCTCGCCAATAACAAAATCCTTTAAAAAAAGTATTAGCAAAAATTTACAAAACCTCAATTTTAGCTAAATTGACCAGCTTTTAAGCAACGAAATGATAAAATAGTAAAATATAAATTAAAATTTGAAAAATAAATAAAGTACTACTGACAGAAACTTT
Source organism: Tetrahymena thermophila SB210 (assembly GCF_000189635.1). Classification (NCBI taxonomy): domain Eukaryota; phylum Ciliophora; class Oligohymenophorea; order Hymenostomatida; family Tetrahymenidae; genus Tetrahymena; species Tetrahymena thermophila. The sequence goes on along the minus strand of NW_002476188.1, from coordinate 720,253 downwards.
GATATTAAGAAATTTAGGACAATTTAAAGAAATGAAACTATAAATAACAATAATGTAAGCAATTATAAATCAGAAAATAGTAGATATCCTCCTTCTTTTCTAGAAATGAGTGAGGAAAGATCAGCAAGGATACTTTAAGAAAATGTTACAAAAGAAAATGTATATTTAGGTTAAAGCAGTTATATTAAAAATTTTAATAACAACTCTCATATCTATAACATCTTCAATTTTAAAACTTAAGGTGAATAATCTTAAAAGAGTGTTAATAATAACCAAGATTCACCTATTAAACTGTTGGATAGATACTCTGATTTGAAAAAAAATAAAATTTATAATATTTTTGGCACAAAAAAACCTAATCAATCAAAAACTACTCTAAATATTTAAAAAGAAAAAAGCCTAACTCAAAGTTAATCAAATTAAACAAATGTATCAAATTATAGAATTGCTTAGTAAAGTAATCATATAACCTAAAATCACAATGATTTGTATTTTTAGGTAAGGAAAGCATAAAATTATAACAAAACTTCCCACTATGAGTTCAACTCTGATATATGTTTTCAGTACTATGCAATCTAGCTAGCTAAGTATCAACTAATTTAGTAAAATCCATATTAAGCAGCTTTAATTTTAACTAATTTACTGGAGTAATGCTAGTATTATCTCCCTCATTTAAAAAGGTTGGCCTTGAAATTATTAAATGAATCATTCAAGATGAAAAAAATCAAAAGTTATGAGCTTACTGATATGAATGAAAAATATTTATCATTCACTGACTTTACTTATAAAGTATGCTTAATATCAGTTTGCCATAGCAAGTTTTATAAAAAGAGAGTCTATGCTTTGTCTCACGATCTTGTTAACGAAGTCCTTTTTAAAGAAGAAGATTAATTTGGTTTATTTTCTTATTCTTTTGATGAATGTATTTTTATCTAGTAAATGTCATATACTTCAATAAAAATTATCAAGTCTAACCCATTTTTTTTTGAAAAAACAATTTTAAAAATTTTTGATAAAGAATAAAAGTAAAGAAATGATAAAAATTAATTTAATAATAAAGAAAAATTAGAATTTAAAAAATAAAGCACTAATTTTTTTGACAGATAAACTATATATTCAACAGAAACTAAATTAAAATCGTAAAAAAATTCAAGTTAGCCAAAAAAAACATCTTTTATAATTCATAATGGTATCAATAATATAGAAAATTCAAATGCTAATTTAAATGGAATTGATTCAAACTAGTTAGATCATACTTTTGGAGGAAAATTTGTTTCTTAAAAGTTTTCTTAAATTAAAGGTCATAGGAATAAACTGAACCTTGAAGGAAGAGAAGGCATCTTAAAAAATTCTTTTACATCTTATAATGTATAAGAGGAATAAATAGATAATAATTATGTATTAAAATGTAGTGATTCATCGTGCTCTTCAATAGAATCTGTTTTGGCTTCATAAACTATTGTAAATAACAAGAAAAATAAACTCGAGAACAACAAAAGTGATGTAGCATAATAACAGTAATCAAAGATAAATTAACTTAATAGTTAATGTTAAACAAAAGATATAACTAAATCTTTTGAAAAAAATGATCGACAAAATTCTTAAATATATGATCCTTAAAATATACAAAATTACTAATTGAACTCTAAGATGTTTCCTTTGAATAATAACTTAAGCATGTAAAATTAATTTTAGAAAAATGAATTACTAAATTAACAAAATAATTAAAAAATTGAAAATGATTAAAATTAGTAATCCTGCTAATTATTTTCAAATCGGAGAAAAATTAGCAATTAATACGATAATTAATCAGATTTTAACTCATTTTGTTAAATTGTTAATTTAAATTAAATAAATGATGCTTCTCTTTTCTGTTAATTAAGTTCTAACAGGGAAAAATGCATTTTTTAAGATTAATTATTAATTTATTAAAATGATTAACAGAAAGAAGATAACTTAAAAAAATAGTCTGCAACATCGGACATTAGATAAAATTTATAAAATTAATATTAATACTAAGGGGACAAATTAATAAATGATTAACATGAAAAAAACGATAACATGATTAGAGTTATTCAATAAATTGAAAACTCTAGTGAAAATTATTAAACACTTAATAGCAGTAGACTGAAACATCAAGATCTAAATTCTCAAAAAAATAAAATTGCTGAATACTCATTTATTTAACAAAATAATTAAGAGCATGACCAAACTTAAATATCATCTAAATAAGAGTTAAAAATGCTATCAAATTAAAATTTTTAGCCATAATCATTTTCATTTTTCTAAAAAGACATCACAAGTGATAAATAAAATTAAATCGTAAATGAAAATTATATTTATAAAACTAACATAAATTAAATTACAGAAAAAGTAATAAACGATAGAATTTACACAAAGTAAATTGTTGATTAAATTGATTCTAATTTATAAAATGATAAAATAAATAAAATAGAGTTTGATTATAATTATGAAAAGGCTTTGAGTAAATAAAATCAATATCCAAATTTATAAGCAAATATCTTTTAAATTAATAATAATGAAAATTAATAATCACAATAACTAATTTTGAAGGAAATTTTAGATTAAACAAAATTGATTGATAAGAAAGATACTTAGTTGAACTAATAAAACGATGAAAAGAGAATATTTGGTTTCAATCATTTATTTGGTTGTGGTGAAAATTTAAATGTATCTGATAATCTACTATCTCCTACATTTAAAGAGAATAAAAATAATTAATTTTTTACATCTCACTCGAATAATAATTATGAAATAGATTTAAATTAAGATAACAAGGATTATAAATAAAAAAATAAATAATTCATAATTGCTAACAAATTTTAATATTCGGGTGAATAACTCTTTCACCTAAGCATTAAAGCTGCTTTGAATAAATATATATTGAATTCAGATGAAAAATTATCAACATACCTCTCATACAAAAATCACAAGTAAATTCAAAGAAAATAAAAGGTTAATAGCATTTCTAAAAATTAATAGGGATTTTTAATTTATTTTACAGATCAATATTTTTAATTGATCAATTAAGATCATTTAAATGAACTGTGTAGCTTATTAATTAGCTTAGATTTGTAGTTGCTCATTCTAGCTGTAAATGAAAAAAATTTTATAGAAGAGCAAGCAAACCTTCAGAATATTTACTAAGATGGTAAATCCTTGGTCCTATTTTTTAACAGTGAAGAAAAATTGCTTCAGTACATTTACAATAATAGGGAACATATTAAAAGTTCTTTAATACCAATGGCTGTTGAATTTTTCTGATTTTTTACTTACAAAATTTTTTAATTTAATCAATTGATGAATTATAACATCATTTTATGGGTGTGAAATTAATTATTTTCAATTTATTATTATTAAAATGAATTTACAATTAGAATGTATATTATATTATTTATATCATTATTTTTGTTTGTTTAAGTTGACACAAGATTGTTATTTTCTTAATAAAATATGTAAAATATTTGAAAAACTTAAAAATTATTCTCTCTAAATTAATTTATGTTGTATCCTATTAAGTTGAATGAAAGAGTTTTACCCTTTCTATTTTATTGTCTCAGTATCTGCTAAAAAAATATAAAAATAATACTTCATTTCTAGAATTCACAAGTTTATTTTGTTCTTTTACATATTTGATGATGAATATATCACTTTAGTCCACATTAAAAAGAGGTTTTATTTGGAATTTTATATTTTTTTTGCTATTAATTAGATAAATACTATAAAAACTTAAAATTACAGCATAATTATCCTAACTGATTTTAATTGATTTTTGACATTAAATTATAAATTATGATTTCAATGGTCATTATAAATTAGTGAATAAATCTAATTTTTTTGACAAAACTAATAACAATAAACGATTGTTAATTATATTTAATATTTTTTCATCAAAGCTATAGTAAATTACTTTAAAAAAATATTCGTTTGCATATCACCCAAATAGAATTTCAAATAAATCGAAAATTTATTCATTAAGTTTTTAAATCATTTTGTATTACAATAGTTAGTTAATAATACATTAAAGATTTTACAAATTCTAGTAGAGATTTCAATTTTGTATTAAACAAAAATAATAAAAATCAAAAAATAAGAATAATTATTTCCTTTTTAAAGTAAAGAAGAAAATGCAATTGTTGGGATTTTTATTAGATAAATAGTCATATTAATAAAAATAAAAAGAAGTGAGACAAAGCTGGATAAAATAACACCAGACACAGCTAACTATTATCCTCATTTCTTTATTTCCAACTTTTATTTTAATTACTTCTACTTTTGTTAGCTTAATGGTTTTTTAAAAGATGTGCATAAATATTATTGAAGAGTTTGCAGATTAGCTTTATCAAGATTAAATTTAGAACTCGAAATAATAAAACTCAGCAGTTCTTTATCAGATAAATTAGCAAGCCTAAAAAATTGCTTGGCAAATAAATCTGATTAATTAGTTTTTTGGAAAAGAGATTCTTAACCAAGTTGGAAAGAATAAAAAATACATTCCTGCAATTCACAATATAGATAGAACATACATTAATTAAGAAAATAAAGCCATTCTTGCACTTTTTAAGAAGAATCCAATTTATACAAGTGTTTGGTAATTACATTTTTTTAATATAAAATATCACTAACTTAATAACGAGTGAATTTTCTTGATAATTTAAAATTTCAATAGTATTATTAATCATTTCTAACAACTAATCAATTTAATTTAAAAATATTCAATTGTTATTTTATTTATAAATATAATAAAACTTTTAAATTCTTTAGAATAAAATTATTTCAAAATGAATAATTATAATTAGTTTTTTTGAAAATATAAAATATAATCATTTGTCATGAATTATGTCATTTATCAATAGGATAATTCACTTTTTTAATTCAAAAATTTGTTTATCATATTGATTTTAATTTAAAATATTCATATAGGCATTAGGTTAATAAAGCTCACTTAGAAGATTTAGACTAAAAGTAATTAGAACAAGTGTACCATTCAACACATTTAGATTATATTTGGAAAACTATCAAATATGATAACTCCAAAGAAAGTTCTAGATGGTTATAGATTGGAGCAATATATTTAGGGTTTTCTTATGATGGCATGATGTATGTAACTAGCAACAATACTACTTATGCAGCCTACTAAATTCCTCCTGGATGCCCTTACATTGGACCATATAGACTGGATATTCGATGTAGATACTACTATTAACCCACTATTGATAATATTTCAACAGTAATATTTTCTCCTTAGCTAAATTTTGGATTTGGAACTTATTATTTTGCCAGTAATTTTTGCTAAAGGACTATGAGGTACGCAACCTCAGATCCTAATTCTTCAAGTAGTCCTTATTGCGTGCTGTGTATCACATTAAGTTTATCTGTAATACCAGCTTACTTCAACAATTTTAGTTCTAATTCTAAATATTAAATGCTGCTAGATCCACTATAACTAACAGTAGTTTATAGCTCTTTGTCATCAGTACAACAATCCCAATCAATTACTGTTTAACAAATAGAGACTTAATACTTGCAAGATTAAACACAATCATAAATATTCTTAGAAAATGTTAGCCAGTTCAAAAACTATATTCTGTAAAGTAGTGATCAAATAGATATACTTACTCCTTATCAGAATACTTAAAAAACATTTGAATATAATAGAAATGGTACAGACTGTTTTGTTATTTTAAATATTGTAACTCTTGTAGATAAAGTACCAAAATTTGAAACATTAAAGTCAATTGATCCTGCTAAAAAATTTCAATTGAAAAGTGTTTACCTATTTTTAGATGTTCTTTCTAAACAAAATATGCAAATTTATGCATAAAATCTAGAAAATACAATTCTTTATTATTATTAAATTTTTACTTACATAAGTTGGAGTTTAATTATTATCATTCTAATTGTTTAAACTTATTATTCTATCTAGCTTGGGTCATTTGTTTTGTAACCTGTTATTCACCTAACCTATATACTCAAGTAGATAAAATTTATGAATCAAAAATAAATGCAATATGATAAAGTAGTTCAAACTAATGAAAAGAGCTTTAAATTAATAGAGTCACAAACCAGTTTTATAACGACAGAGAATCATACTCAGTAGGATCAAGTAGTTATAGATGAATAGATTGATGCAGACTTTTAAGGCTTGTGCTATTCTAGTGATACATAAGAGCTTTTAGATAGTTTTTAAAATCTATTTAAAATTTTAAGGTTTACAACTTAAAACTTTTATAATGAGAATGAGAGTATATCTTTATTAAATCTAAATATTTAGATTTAACATTTCAAATAATTTGGCAACCAAAGAGCACTAGGAGTATGCTATAATAATATGGGTGTTATTCATTACAATTGCGGTAGATTTTATGAAGCTTTACAAAATTTTTAAAAAGCAATAATTTGTGCTAAATATGAATTAGAAATTTATTCATAAGATAAAAATGAAAAAAACATTGAAGACAATATAAAAAGACAAACAGTGCATCTTAGAAATACAATTTCTTAAAGAATATCATTTTATGACAATAAAGAAATGAGTAAGCATGGTTTACAACAATAAGAAATATCTAAAGCTAAAAGTTACTTTAATGAGAATTATCAACTCCACTTAGAAACAGAGTAGCTTTATTGGAATTTATTTAACAGAAGTACTAATTATTATGATTCCTTGTTTTAATATTCATAATAATTTGATAATTATTTATTGGATATATATGAAGATTTAGTTATTGAAAATATGAGTTTGAGCTAACTTTATCTTCCTCCATCTTTAAAGAGAGATTTTATTATTTATTATGCTTTATCAAAAGGAAAACTTTATAAAAATCAATTAAAAGAAGTCGATAGCATTATAAATAAATTAAATTTTCTATATTTGCAAAACTTTGAATATAAATAGAGCATAGGGTTGAAAAGTTTATATTAACCTTTTTTGCTTAATTAATCAAACTTGGGTGATAATAATCATAAAATTACTAAGGATAAAAAATAAATAGAAATAAAAATAGACAATATGAATGAATCAGTGATTTTGATGGCACCTGTTTAAAAAATAAGAGATAAAAATCAGTCTTAAATTATTAGCAATTATCTAAAAAATAGAGTTGATGATATTATTTTATAAAAAAGAAATAATGTTTCTCTATCAAGAAGTCCTGCTTAAATTCAAAGATAGCAAATTCTAAATATTACATATGATATAAAGGAATCAAACAAACAATACGATTAAAATCAAAAAGAAAATTCTTAAAACTAACTAAACTAAAGTGATTAAATAAATTAGTACCTAGAAAAAGAAAAAACTTAAATAAAAAGCAATTTTAATAATGCTTATCAATTACCAACAAACTCACCTGTTTTTAAAGAATAAAAAGAACTTTTTACTTTTTAATACTCACAAAGAGAGAATAATTTTTCTTAAAGCCAATTTAACCCTAAAAACTCAAATAGAGATATTTTGCTAAAATCTAAAAACAACAATAAAGAATTAATTGAGAATGCTGTGTAGAATATTACTTCTTCAAAATGTAATTATAGTACTAAGTAAAATATCTCTAAGATTCTATTTAAATAAAAGCACAACATTCCTAGTTTCTTAAGAAAGAATAAGCCAATTTTTTATCAAGTCAGGAAGATTCAAAAAGTTGATAAGTTAAGTATTTATAACTTCAGTTCAGATATTTATTTCTAGTTTTGTGCAATTTAGTAAGCTTAATTTTAAATTAAGCAACAAAACTATCAGAATGCAGCTTATATTCTGACAAACGCTTTAGAAAAGTGCTTTTATTATCTTCCTTATTTAAAAAAGACACAATTAAAAATTTTAAGATAAATATTTAAGGAAAATTAAATAAAAAGCTAAGATTTGCAAGAGAAATATTGCAAATATAAATGTTTAACTCATTGTAATTTTAATGTGTGTATGATATCAGTTTGTCGTAGTCATTCGATTAAAAAAAGACTATTTGCTTTATCCTATGATTTCATTAATGAGATACTATTCAAAGGAAGTGACAATTTTGGATTAATTTAATACTCATTTAAAGAAAAAATATTCCATTAAATTGTCAATATTACAAGTATTAAATCAGTTAAATCGAACCTAAATCTCTTTGAGGATCTTTTATTTTAAATATTTTCAAATAGGTAGCATTCTAGCATGGAATAGTAAAATTTTTAACTATAAGATAATTTGATTAAGCAAAACTATAAAGAATAGACTTTCAGTTCTAATAACAAAACTGTGATTTAAGAATCCTTGAATGTATCTTTCTTAAATTCAACGACTAATTTCTAGCAAACCATTCATAAAAATTAATTCAATAAAGATTTGATATAACATAATGTAAATACTTAAAATTCTAAATTTGAGTAAAAAAAATTTATATTGAATATCAATAATTAAAATGACTTCTAAATAGAAGAAAAATTGTTTAATAATTTATAAGTTTCTTAGCAATCTTCTTTATCATCTTTTGATTCCACCCTTTAACAAGATATAGATTAAAGCACTTATAATAACTATAACCTTTATAGTTAAGTAGATACACCAGAATAAATTTTGCAAAGTTATAATATGCAAAATTATATCTAAACAAATAAATTCAATACCTAAAATACAACTGAATAAGAAAAATTAAATATTTTAAACTCTTAAGAAAATTCATATTATTAAAATTAAAAAATATTTTAAAATTCTTTAAATGATTATAATATGAATCAATGCTTAAATAAATATGAAGGTCAGCAATCGCCATATTCAAATCAATAAAATTAGAAAAATCAAAGGATTTTTGATGAAGTCAAAGAAAAAAATACCTTCACTCCAACCCAAGAATAAATCTTTCATTAAGGTGTAAATAGTTGTTTGAAGTAATTTATTCTAAATACAGATGAAAAATTATCAATTTATGTTGCACAAAATAAATAAAACAAAAACAAACCAAAACAATTATAATAAAGTTATACCTTCTTAATATACTTCACTGATCAGTAGTTGCATTTTTAGAACAGCTTTTTACTAAACGAATTATGCTTATTGCTTAGCAATTTATAAATAGAATTGCTTGTCTTAGTATTAAATGAGTAATAAAATTAATAAGAATACATTGATTTTCAAAATTATATTTAAAATGGAATATCTGTTATCACATTTTTTTAGACTGAAGAAAAGCTCTTACAATATATATATAATAATAGAGAGCATGTTAAAAATTACTACACTCCTCTAATAGTAGAACATTTTTGAATATATATTTCTTTTTTTCACATATTACATATTTGTGCTTGAAAGTCTTTTAAATTTTTTGTCATTTTTCAATTATTTAAAAATATAATTATAATGATAGCCAGAAAAAAAAATTTGCCTATTTTGATTTAAACAATATTTGAGTTAAAAAATATGTCTTTTTATTTAATTAATAAAGAAGAACTTCACAAAAAAAAGTTAAGTTTCTTTTATGCAATTTCTTATTTTTTTGATTATTTAATTAAATAAATAAATTTTCTTTTTGTAACTCAAATGTTTAATTATATAAGTTAATTTTTTGTATTCTATCTATTTTTTTCTTTTTTCTTTTTATATTAACATATTTAAATAACTTTAAAAAAATAATTTTACCTACTCAATATATTTGAATAATTTTAAAAAACTATTTAAAAAAAAATAGTTTAAATAATAATTTTAATTCTGATTGTAATATAATAGATAATGGAAACAAATTAAAATTTTGATATATTTAAGATTTAAACTACCCAATAGAATTGAATTAATTGTATTTTGTATTAATCAGATTAAGAATAATCAAACATAAATAATCATATTTGCTTTTTCTTTATTTCCTACAATAATTTTAATATTTTCTACATTCATAAGTTTACTGTTTTTTAATGTTGCTTGTGAAGATGTAATTCAAAAATTTACAAATGATTTGTAAAATTCTAAAATGGGGAATCAAACTGTTGTATATTAAATAAATTAATAGATTAAAGAATTGCTTGTAAAATTAATTGTCTAATGAATTATTTGGTAAATAAAATTAATATTACTGACATCTTTATCCTAAATTAATGTTATAAATGATAACAAAAAAGCATAATAATTTTTTTAAGCAGCTAAAAATCAGCTATAATTAATATTTGATACTAAATAAGAAGTTTATCTCAATCCTTTACATGAAAGTTCATTTTTGAATTAAAATTAAAAATTATTTTTATAAATTAAGAAATAAAATGAATAAATTCATAATAAGTATTAAAGAGCTAAAAGCATTAACAATAGTAAATTACCCATATAAAAAACAGAAAATTGAAAGATAATTAGCTGAACTAACAAACTGATGAATAAAGGTATTTGATTTCAATCATTTATTTGGTTGTAGCGAAAATTAAAATGCACTAGACTATTTACTATCTCCTACATTTAAAGATAATAAAAATAATTAATTTTAACATCTCACTCAAATAATAATTAAGAAATAGATTTAAATTAAATAGCAAGAATTATAAATAAAAAAATAAATAATTCATAATTGTAGCAAATTAATATTCGGGTGAATAACTCTTTCACCTAATCATTAAAGCTGCTTTGAATAAATATATATTGAATTCAGATGAAAAATTATCAACATACCTCTCATACAAAAATCACAAGTAAATTCAAAGAAAATAAAAAGTTAGTAGCACTTCTAAAAATTAATAGGGATTTTTAATTTATTTTACAGATAAATATTTTTAATTGATCAATTAAGATCTTTTAAATGAATTGTGTAGCTTATTAATTAGCTTAGATTTTTAGTTGCTCATTCTAGCAGTAAATGAAAAAATGTTTATAGAAGATCTAGAAAACCATGAGAATATTTAATAAGATGATAAATCCTTGGTCCTATTCTTTAGCAGTGAAGAAAAATTGCTTCAGTACATTTAAAATAATAGGGAACATATTAAAAGTTCTTTAGTATCAATAGCTGTTGAATTTTTCTGATTTTTTACTTACAAAATTATAAATCGAAAATTTAATCGATGGATAAATTATTACATGATTATTTGGTTAAATTTTTGCATGCGAGATGATAAAAAAAGCTTAAATTTGATTATTTTTTACTTTTTTTATGATCTTTATTGTTTAAAAATTGCAAATTTTATTTATTAATCAATTATTGTTAAAGGAATAATATTGGTTTCATCTTAGCCCCCATCCTTATTAAATCTATTTATTGTGGGGAGTGAAGATTTGATATTTTCTTATATAAAAATGATGATTCTTGTATTAATCTAATGTTTTTCTTAATAAATTTAAATAAATTTCTTGATTGAATAATTTTATTTCATTAGTATTTATTTAAGGCCAACATTCATTAAGCTAAATCAATATTTTCAAATATAAAAAAATTTTTATTTTAAATAAAATTTAGAATTAATTTATGAGTGAAATTAATTATTTTCTATTTATTATAATAAATTTGTTAACAAGAATTTACAATTTGAACGTATATTTTTGCATTTATATCACTATTTGTTGTTTGTATAAATAAGACGTAAACAAGATTCTTATTTTCATAATAAAATATGTAAAATATTTGAAAAACTTAAAAATTCTTTACTCGAAGTTAATTTATTTTATATCCTATTAAGTTGAATGAACGAATTTTGCCCTTTCTATTTTATTGTTACAGTATCTGCTCAAAAAAATAAAAAAGTAATATTTCATTTCTGGAACTCCCAAGTTGATTTTGTTCCTTTACTTATTCGTTAATGAGATAAACATTATAATTTTTTAATAATTATCATTTTAGTCAACATTAAAAAGTAGTATTATTTGGTATTTTATATTTTTTTACTTTTATTTAGATAAATACTATAAAACTTAATATTAAAGCATAATTATCCTAACTGATTTTAATTGATTTTTGACATTTAATAATAAATTATTATTTCAATGTTGATTATAAAATAATCAATAAATACAATTTTTTGACAAAACAATTACCAATAAATAATTGTTTATTACATTAATTGATTATGAAAGCAAAAAGCAAGCTACTTTAAAAATGTTTGTTCGTATATTACCCCGAAAAAAATTTTAAATCAATCAAAAGTTTATTATTTAGGTTTTTAATTCATTTGATAAGTCAGTTTATCATACATTAAAGCTTTAAAAAAATTCTAGTAGAGATCTAAATATTATATTAAACAAAAATAATAAAACAAAAAATAGTAAAAAAGTAAAAACAAGATAATTATTTTCTTTTTTTAAAGTAAACAAGAAAATGTAATTTTCAGGACCTTTATAAGATAAATAAGCAAATAAATAGAAATAAAAAGAAGTGAGACAAAGCTGGATAAAATAACATTAGACATAGCTAGTTATTATCCTCATTTCTTTATTTCCAACTTTTATTTTAATTACTTCTACTTTTGTTAGCTTAACGGTTTTTTAAAAGATGAGCATTAGCATAATTGAAGATTTTGCAGATTAGCTTTATCAAGATTAAATTTAGAACTCGAAATAATAAAACTCAGCAGTTCTTTTTCAGATAAATTAGCAAGCCTAAAAAATTGCTTGGCAAATAAATCTGATTAATTAGTTTTTTGGAAAAGAGATTCTTAACCAAGTTGGAAAGAATAAAAAATACATTCCTGCAATTCACAATATAGATAGAACATACACTAATTAAGAAAATAAAGCAGTTCTTGCACTTTTTAAGAAGAACCCAATTTATACAAGTGTTTGGTAATTACATTTTTTTAATATAAAATATCACTAACTCAATAAAGAATGAATTTATTTTCTTGTTAATTTAAAATTTCAATAGTATTTTTATTCATTTCAAACAACTAATCAATTTAATTAAAAAATATCAATTGTTATTTTATTAATAAATATAATAAAACTTTTAAATTCTTCAGAATAAAATTATTTTTAAAATGAATAATTTTAATTAGTTTGTATGGAAATTAAAAAATTTAATCATTTTTAATATGAATTATGTCATTTATGAATATTATAATTAGCTTGTTAAAATTCAAAAATTTGTTTATCATATTGATTTTAATTTAAAATATTCATATAGGCATTAAGTTAATAAAGCTCACTTAGAAGATTTAGACTAAAAGTAATTAGAACAAGTGTACCATTCAACACATTTAGATTATATTTGGAAAACTATCAAATATGATAACTCCAAAGAAGGTTCTAGATGGTTATAGATTGGAGCAATTTATTTAGGGTTTTCTTATGATGGGATGATGTATGTAACGAGTAACAATACTACTTATGCAGCCTACTAAATTCCTCCTGGATGCCCTTACATTGGACCATATAGGCTGGATATTAGATGTAGATACTACTATTAACCCACTATTGATAACATTTCAACAGTAATATTTTCTCCTTAGCTAAATTTTGGATTTGGAACTTATTATTTTGCCAGTAATTTTTGCTAAAGGACTATGAGGTACGCAACTTCAGATCCTAATTCTTCAAGTGGTCCTTATTGCGTGCTGTGTATCACATTAAGCTTATCTGTAATACCAGCGTATTTCAACAATTTTAGTTCTAATTCTAAATATTAAATGCTGCTAGATCCACTATAACTAACAGTAGTTTATAGCTCTTTGTCATCAGTGCAACAATCTCAATCAATTACTGTTTAACAAATAGAGACTTAATACTTGCAAGATTAAACACAATCATAAATATTCTTAGAAAATGTTAGCCCATACAAAAACTACATTCTGTAAAGTAGTGATCAAATAGATATACTTACTCCTTATCAGAATACTCAAAAAACATTTGAATATAATAGAAACGGTACAGACTGTTTTGCTATTTTAAATATTGTAACTCTTGTAGATAAAGTACCAAAATTTGAAACTTTAAAATCAATTAATCCTGCTAAAAAATTTCAATTGAAAAGCGTTTACCTATTTTTAGATGTTCTTTCTAAACAAAATATGCAAATTTATGCAAAAAATCTAGAAGAAATAATTCTTTATTATAATTAACTTTTTACTTACATAAGCTGGGGTTTAATTATAATCATTTTAATTGTTCAAATTTATTATTCTATCTAGCTTGGATCATTCCTTTTGTAACCTGTTATTCACCTAACTTATATACTCAAGTAGATAAAATTTATGAATCAAAAATAAATGCAATAAGATAAAGTAGTTCAAACTAATGAAAAAAGCTTTAAATTAGTAGAGTCACAAACCAGTTTTACAACGACAGAGAATCATACTCAGTAGGATCAAGTAGTTATAGATGAATAGATTGATGCAGACTTTTAGGGCTTGTGCTATTCTAGTGATACATAAGAGCTTTTAGATAGTTTTTAAAATCTATTTAAAATTTTAAGGTTTACAACTTAAAACTTTTATAATGAGAATGAGAGTATATCTTTATTAAATCTAAATATTTAGATTTAACATTTCAAATAATTTGGTAACCAAAGAGCGCTAGGAGTATGTTATAATAATATGGGTGTTATTCATTACAATTGTGGAAGATTTCTGGAAGCTCTACAAAATTTCTAAAAAGCAATAATTTGTGCTAAATATGAATTAGAAATTTATTCATAAGATAAAAACGAAAAAAATATTGAAGACAATATAAAAAGACAAACAGTGCATCTTAGAAATACAGTTTCTTAAAGAATATCATTTTAAGGCAACAGAGATATGAGCAAGCAGGCTTTATAACATTTAGAAAGATCAAAAGCTAAAAGTTATTTTAATGAGAATTATCAACTCCACTTAGAAATAGAGTAGCTTTATTGGAATTTATTTAACAGAAGTTCTAATTATTATGATTCCTTGTTTTAATATTCATAATAATTCGATAATTATTTATTGGATATGTATGAAGATTTAGTTATAGAGAATATGAGTTTGAGCTAACTTTATCTTCCTCCATCTTTAAAGAGAGATTTTATAAATTATTATGCCTTATCAAAAGGAAAGCTTTATAAAAATTAAATAAAGGAAGTTGATAGTATTATGAATAAATTAAATTTTCTATATTTGCAAAACTTTGAAAATAAATAGAGTATAGGGTTGAAAAGTCTTTATTAATCTTGTTTGCTTAATTAATCAAATATGGATGAAAACGATCATAAAATTACTAAGGATAAAAAATAAATAGAAATAAAGGTAGACAATATGAATGAATCAGTGATTTTGATGGCACCTGTTTAAAAAATAAGAGATAAAAATCAGTCTTAAATTATTAGCAATTACCTAAAAAATAGAGTTGAAGATATTATTTTATAAAAAAGAAATACTATTTCTTAATCAAGAAATCCAGCTTAAATTCAAAGATAGCAAACTCTAAATATGGCCTATGATATGTAAGAATCAGTCAAATATGATGATTAAAATCAAAAAGAAACTGCTTAAAACTATCTAAGTTAAAATGATTAATTAAATTAGTTTCAACATAAAGAAAAAACTTAAATAAAAAGCTAATTTAATAAAGCTCATCAATAACCAAAAAACTCTCCTGTTTTTAAACAATAAAATGAAGTTTTTACTTTTTAATACTCACAAAGAGAGAAAAATTTTTCTTAAACCCTATTTAGCCCTAAAAGTTCAAATAGAGATCCTTTGCTAAAATCTAAAAACACCAATAAAGAATTAATTGAGAATAGTGTGTAGAATATTACTGCTTTGAATTGTAATTATAGCACTAAGTAAAATTTCTCTAAGATTCTATTTAAATAAAAGCACAACATTCCTAGCTTCTTAAGAAAGAATAAGCCAATTTTTTATCAAGTCAGGAAGATTCAAAAAGTTGATAAGTTAAGCATTTATAACTTCAGTTCTGATATTTATTTCTAGTTTTGTGCAATTTAGTAAGCTTAATTTTAAATTAAGCAACAAAACTATCAGAATGCAGCTTATATTCTGACAAACGCTTTAGAAAAATGCTTTTATTATCTTCCGTATTTAAAAAAGACACAATTAAAAATTCTAAGAGAAATATTTGAGTAAAATTAAATAAAAAGCTAAGACTTGCAAGAGACTTATTGCAAATATAAATTTTTAACTCGCTGTAATTTTAATGTGTGTATGATATCAGTTTGTCGTAGTCATTCAATTAAAAAAAGACTATTTGCTTTATCCTATGATCTCATTAATGAGATACTATTCAAAGGAAGTGATAGCTTTGGATTAATTTAATACTCATTTAAAGAAAAAATATTCCATTAAATTGCCAATTTAACAGGAATCAAATCAGTTAAATCGAACCTAAATCTCTTTGAAGATATTTTATTCTAAATATTTTCAAATAGGAAGCATTCAAAACAAAATTAGTAAATGTTTAGCATGGAACAGTAAAATTTTTAACTATAAGATAGTTAGATTAAGCAAAACTATAAAGAATAGTAGACTCTCAGCCCTAATAACAAAACAGTTATTTAAGAATCCTTGAATGCATCTTACTAAAATTCAACAACTAATTTCTAACATACCTTCCATAAAAATTAATTAAATAAAGATTTGATATAACATAATGTAACTCCTTAAAATTCTAAATTTGAGTATTAGAAATTTTTATTCAATATGAATAACTAAAACGACGGTTAAACAGAAGAAAAGTTGATGAATAATTATTCTTAATAATCTTCGTTATCATCATTTGACTCCACCCTTTAGCAAGATGTAGCTTAAAGCCCTCATAATAACTATAACATTTAGAGTTAAGTAGATACACCAGAATAAATTTTGCAAAGTTATAATATGCAAAATTATATCTAAACAAATAAATTCAATAACTCAAATACAACCGAATAAGAAAAATTAAATATTTTAAACTCTTAAGAAAATTCATTTTATTAAACTTAAAAAATATTTTAAAATTCTTTAAATAATTATAATATGAATTAAAGCATATCTAAAAATGAAGGTTAACAATCGCCATATTCAAATCAATAAAATTAGAAAAATTTAAGGATTTTTGATGAAGTCAAAGAAAAAAATACCTTCACTCCAACCCAAGAATAAATCTTTCATTAAGGTGTAAATAGTTGTTTGAAGTAATTTATTCTAAATACAGATGAAAAATTAGCAATTTATGTTGCACAAAATAAATCAAACAAAAACAAACCAAAACAATTATAATAAAATTATACCTTCTTAATATACTTCACAGATCAGTAATTGCATTTTTAGAACAGCTTTTTACTAAACGAATTATGTTTGTTGCTTAGCAATTTATAAATAGAATTGCTTGTCTTAGTTTTAAATGAGTAATAAAATTAATAAGAATTCATTGATTTTCAAAATTATATTTAAAATGGAAGATCTGTTATCACATTTTTTTAGTCTGAAGAAAAGCTCTTACAATATATATATAATAATAGAGAGCATGTTAAAAATTACTACACTCCACTAGTCGTAGAGCATTTTTGAATATGTTTTTTTTTTTTCACATATTACATATTTGTGCTTGATAATCTTTTAAATTTTTTCTCCCTTTACAATTATTTAAATATATAATTATAGTTATAGCCAGAAGAAAAAAATTTGCTTATTTTGATTTAAAAAATATTAGTAAATCAATATTTGAGTTACAAAATATGTTTTTTTATTTAATTAATAAAGAAGAACTTTACAAAAAAAAGTTAAGTTTCTTTTATGCAATTTCTTATTTTTTTCATTATTTAATTAAATAAATTAAATATGCTTTGTAACTCAAATGTTTATTTACACAAATCATTATTTTTTAAATATATATAAGCTAATTTTTGTATTCTACCTATTTCTTTTCTTCTTATATTTACATATTTAAATCACTTTAAAAAAATAATTTTACCTGTTAATTAAATGGAACCTAAAAATCTAGAAAAGTGAGTGTATTTGAATAATGTTAAAAAACTATTTTAAAAAAAATAGTTTAAATAATCATTTAAATACTGATAGTAATATTACCGATAATGGAAATAAATTAAGATTTTGATATATTTATAATTTATGATACCCATTAGAATTAATGGTATTTGGTATTAACCAGAAACTTATTTAAAAGTATTTGCAAAAATTATAATTCTTAAATCTAAAGCAATTACCATAAAATCAGTTTTTATTTAAACTATAAGAAATGTTAATAAAAACCAGAATTATTTGTTTATCAACAAAATTATATTTGTTAAATTGAAATATTATTTACATAAAAAACTCAAATTCTAAGTGTAAAATATCTAAATCAGAATTTTTATATACAAAAAAGAGTAAATATATTATTACCATTATTACTTGTATTAACATAAAGAAAAACCGGATTATTAATTAGAATTAGAAATTAATTTGTGATAAAAGCTAATCTTTTGGTTTTTTGATTAAAGATAGAGAGATAAAATAAGGAAGTTAGTATGATTTAGTTTTCTAACCAGTATTTAGAATAAAATTAAAAAAAAAACTACAAATGCTTAGACATTTTTAAGGATAATTAAACATAAATCATCATAATTGCTTTATCTTTATTTCCTACAATAATTTTAATACTTTCTACATTTATTAGTTTCCTGTTTTTTAATATTGCGTGTGAAGATATAATTCAAAAATTTGCGAATGATTTGTATTAAGATCAAATATAAAACTCTAAAATGGAGAATCAGGCTGTTGTTTATTAGATAAATTAGTAGGTTTAAAAAATTGCTTGGTAAATTAATCTTCTAAATGAATTATTTGGGAAATAAATTTTGAATAAAGTTAAACAAAACTCACATTATACTCCTCCAATTCACAATATGGATCGAACATACACTAACTAAGAAAACCCTAAAGTTTTAGAGATGTTTAAGAGAAATCCTCTCCTTACTAGCGTATGGTAAGTTTTTTATTATCAAACATATTAAAAGAAGAAGAATTTATTTTTGAAAAGCTAAATTAGGAATTTTATCTAGAATAAAAATAAATGATTTTTGCATATATTCAAAATTAGGCACCAGGTTAGCAAAGCAACTCTAGATTTATTAGATGAAACAGAATTGTAACAAATATACAATGCTAGTCTAGTAGATTTTACTTGGAAAGCAATAAAATATGATGATTTAGTTGAAGGCTCTAGATGGATGCAAATTGGCTCTATTTATTATGGCTTTAATTATGATGGACTTATATACGATACAAGCACAAATACTACTTTTCAATATTATTAAATTCCTTAAGATTGTCCATATGTTGGGCCATATAAATTAGATATCAGATGCAGGTTTTATTATCAACCAACTATTGATAGTATTTCAACAGTAGTTTTCCCCCCCTAAATAAACTATGGGAATGGATCATAGTATTTTGCCACAAATTTTTGCTAAAGAAGAGTTAAATATGAAAACTAAAATCCTGACTCAGATAACTATATCTATGCGCTGTTATGTATAACATTAAATTTACAAGTTATACCTAGCTATTTCATAAATTTCAGTTAAAATTCTAAGTTTTAAATGCTCTTAGATCCAAAATAATTGACAGTAGTTTATTTTTCAGAAATTCAATAATCCTACTCAGAAATTTTGAATGTTAAAGACATAGAAACTAAATACCTGCAAGATTAAAATGAAGCCAAAATATTTTTGGAATAAATTAGCTAAAATTCTGGTGATATCCTTTTGGAAACCGATAAAATAGATTTGATTTAGTTATTTTAAAATACTTAAAAAACTTTTGAGTATAATAGTAACGGCACTGACTGTTTTGCCATATTGAATGTTATCACCATGGTA
Source organism: Tetrahymena thermophila SB210 (assembly GCF_000189635.1). Lineage (NCBI taxonomy): Eukaryota > Ciliophora > Oligohymenophorea > Hymenostomatida > Tetrahymenidae > Tetrahymena > Tetrahymena thermophila. The sequence goes on along the minus strand of NW_002476188.1, from coordinate 700,508 downwards.
GACAAAGTTCCAAGCTACGAAACTCTAAAATCTATTAATCCATCTAAAAAATTTTAAATTAAAACTGTTTATCTTTTTTTAGACGTGCTCTCAAAAGAAAATATGCTAGTCTATGCTTAAAATCTCAAAAATAAAATTTATTATTATGATTAAATATTTACTTACATGAGTTGGTGCATATTTATAATCATTTTAATTGTTTAAATATGCTATTCAATTTAGCTCGGAATACATTTGCTTCACCCAGTAATTCATCTGACATAGCTTCTTAAATAAATTCGCTTTTTAAATACAAAATAAGCAGAAAATTCAATTCATAATGTTAATTTTTAAGCACAAAAAAACATAACTTCAATTATAATGGTAAAAACTATAAATAATCAAATATAAAGTGAGTATAATAATTTAGTTTAAATAGATGAGTAAATAGACAATGATTTTGAAGGCGTATGTTTCTCAAAAGATACATAAGAGCTTTTAAATAGCTTTTAGAATCTATTTAAAATTTTAAGATTTACAACATAAAAATTTTTTAAAGATAATGAAAGCACTTCTTTGCTGAATTTAAATGACTAAATTTAGCATTTTAAACTATTTGGAAATTTCCGTGCTTTGGGAGTTTGTCATAATAACATGGGCGTTATTCATTATAATTGTGAAAGATACTAAGAAGCTCTAGAAAATTTTGGAAAATCTATAATTTATTCTAAATATGAGTTGGGTATATATTCACACGAAAATAATTATTTAGACATTTAAGGTAAACTAAACACTTACACAGCTAAATTAAGAGCTATATTTTAAAATAAATTTAATAAAAATGAAAATTAAATGGTTCTAAATGAATTTTTAGAAGAGACTAAATTTTATAATTTTAATAATTAGATGAGTTAAGAAACAGAACAGCTTTTTTGGAATTTATTTAACCGAAGTTTAAACTACCAAAGCGCATTATCTTTTTACATTAAATAAAGTGAATTCAATCTCTGGGATGTTTTCGAAGATATTGTATTAGAAAATATAGTTGTCAGTCTACTCTACTTGCCTGCTTCTTACAAAAGAGAAATTATTAATTATTATAATCTTTTAAAGGGTAGATTTTAAAGCAAAACACATAATCAAACTAATTTTATTTTAAATATTTTAACATAGAATTATATCAATATTTATGAAGCAAAAAAATCTAAAAAACCTGAATTATTTTAATCATTTTCTCATATTTCTCAGGCAAAAATTTAAAATGGAACGATGTTAAAAGATTACCTAGTTTAGTAAAATAAGATTTTAGTAAGTAGCAATAACAACAATGAGTCATTAATTCTTTTATCTCCAATATAAAGATTCAGCATAAATGGAGCAAAAAGAAGGTAAAGATAGCTTTCTTTAAAATTCTAAAATCACATTAATTTAGATTTCAATTTAAGATCAAAAACAACTTACAATAGGACTCTGTTGTTCAACTCTCATAGTTCTTAAAAAAATTAAATTTTTAAATAAGAAATTGAAATTAATAAAGTAAATACTTGTGAAAAAGTCCAATCTGATAAAATATTTAAATCGCATTAAATTAAAAAATAAAAAGACGATGAAGATAAAAATTTAATGAGCATTTAAGAAGTGCAAATAAATGATCAATAAACAAACAACCGTTATTCTTTTTAAAAATTTAAAATAGAAAAGGATTTACATATTGAGAAAAAGGATGACACTTTAATAAATAGATAAAGTTAAATGTCAATAAATAACAAATCCTAATTTTTAGTTGAATAATTATATTATAATAACAACAGCAAATAACAAATAAAAAATATTTAATTGATTGAGGAAGAATCTTTTGATAACTACCCATAACATGACCATAATAAAAAACAATAAGAATTTATAAAAGAGTAATAGTTTGTATAATAATTACAGTAGTAGAGTAGAGAGGGTTTTTACAAAATTAGAAAAGAGACAAAAGTAAATCAGTAAAACATATTCGATTATTGTTCAGATATCTATTTTTAATACTGCACTATACAACAAGCCTAGCATTAAATACAATAAAAAAATTATTACAACGCAGCTTTAATAATCACTAATTCATTAGAATAATGTAAATATTATCTTCCTTACTTAAAAAGAATGGAAATGATGTTACTCTCACAAATTTTCAGAGAAAATAATATCTAAAGTACAGAATTAGATGATAAAATTAATAAATATAATCAATAAAAGGATAGCAGCTTCAATGTTTATATAATATCCACCTGTTACAATCGTTATTTCAAAAAAAGGTTCTACGCCTTGTGCAATGACTTTGTAAATCACGTCCTATTTAAACAAAGTGATTCGTTTGGAATTTTACTCTATTCATTTGAAGAGAATATATATAGTCAATTTTTAAGTAAAACTTCAATAAAAACTATCTAGTCCAACATTTCATTTTTTTCTGAGATTTTTATGGGACTACTTTTAAAAAAAGCTAAAAATTAACCAGAAAAATTTAATTTAAGAAGTAATACTGGATAAACGAAGCAGTTCAAAAGCAAACAAGCAACTGTATCTCCTTTAAACAAATATAACATTATAGAAAACCAAACTAGTAATCATTAAGTATTTTCAAAACATAATTTTTATTCTTATGACAAATAAAACTCAAGACATTTTCTAAAGAATAATAATTTTAATTAAAATTAAGATTCTAATTAAAATTTCAAGTTAGATAGCTTTTTTTTAGAAACTCCTTATAAAAAAAAGTTTTCTTTAACCAGCAAAAAATTCATAAACAATAATATTTAATCATACAACGAAACCTCAAATGTTCTGAAACAGACTTAATTTACTGAATATTCTTTTGATTCTGTTTTTACTTTACCTATTTACGAAAGTAGTGAAGTGTAGTAAGACAATAGCAATAATAATACTAATATTAGTAGCTATAATTATAATTAATAATAACTTGAGAATAATTAAAAAAAACGATTAAATAGTTAAATCACACAAAATGGATGTAATAATATGTAAAATGAAACATTACAGACATCTTTATCCTAAATTAATGTTGTTAATGATAACAACAAAGCATAATATATTTTTTAAGCAGCTAAAAATCAACTAGAATTAATTGGTGATACTGAGTAAGAAGTTTATTTCAATGCTTTACACGAAAGCCCGATGTTGAATTCAAATTAAAAATCATTTTTATAAATAAAGAACTAAAACGAATACAATATTCATAATAAGTATTAAAGAGCTAAAAGCATTAACAATAGTGAATTACCCATATAAAAAAGAGAAAGTAGCTAAGATAAAAATACAACTCAAGTATAATGTTAAAACACTGCAAAGCGCTTAACTGGCGAATAGGTCTTTTTGTAAGGAGTATAGACTTGCATACAATAATTTATTTTGGATTCAAGTGAAAAGTAAACTATATTTGTAACTTAAAGTAAATACAACCAAAATTGTTTGTAATAGTCTTATCTTTGTAAAAACTATTATACTTATCTAATATACTACACAGATCAAAATCTGAATTTTATTGATAGAAATAAATTCTAAAGGTTGTGTAAACTACTGATTGATTTGGATATTGAGCTACTTGTATTAGTTTTAAATGAAACATAAAATTTAGAAGAGCATTCAGGTTTGCAAAATATTCATGAAAAAGGAAGATAAATAATTACTTTTTTTTATTCTGAAGAAAAACTATTACAATACATCTATAATAATAGAGAACATATCAAAAATAATTTCTCGCCAATGGTTGTAGAGCATTTTTGAATGATTTAAAATATTTACCATACATATCTTTGTTTACTAACTTATGTGTGTTTTATAATTAATATCTACGTTTATTTATAATTAAAAAGGCTAATTTATATTTTTAAACAACAGTAATACATAAAAAATATATATTAATTCATTACATATATATACTAACTCACCTGAGTTATAAAATATTATTGTAATATCGAAATTTATTTATTTATAATTTATGTATACTAAGTTATAAAATATTATTGTAATATCGAAATTTATCTTTTTATTTATTTATTATTAAAATGGCTAATTTATATTTTAAACAACAGTATTATTTTTAAAATGTAATTTAATTCATTATTTTTAAATAAAATAATTGAAAACATAAGTTACGTCATCGCTTCAGTAAATTAATTGAAATATTTAGTAATCAATTAATCAATATTTATTAATCAAGCAATTTTTTAATTTACGTCTAAGTATAATAAAATCTGATATTATTACAGTTCTTCTTTTTTATTTTTAATTAAAATATTAAAAATGAATATTATAAAATTATATATTTTTGTTCATTTTTGAATTAAAAATGAGCAAATAAATAAGCCAAAATTATGATAAATATTTTTTAATCTTGAATTTTTTGATATGAAAATTTACTTTAAATCAGTTTTTTTATTTGTTAATTAAAGAAGCTGAATTCAAAGTTTTCAAACATTTCCGCTGTAAGTATTTTTTCTATTTGAAATAATATATTTATATTTATTTTTTATTGATTGAATTCAATCATATATAAAAGCAGGAGGACAGAAATAAATTATTGTCTGCATTATTTATCATACTAACTTTAATAATTGAGTATTATGAAATTTATGCCAAAAAATTTATGTTCGTTATTTTAGTATATTTTTTCTAGTTTATGAAAAGTTATGCTTAAGCTTAATCAATTGGAGGATTTAACTAAACAATTTTAACTTTGAGTAGCCTTGCGTTTTTTAAGCAGACAAATAAAATTTGCTTAAGAAATTGATTCAATCTATTTTAAGCATGATTCATTCATACTTATTGAATTTTGTTCAAATAATATTTTTCTAACCAAATAATATTTATATTAAAGAATGAAATGAATTAAGTGGTATAGTTTAAAAAAAATAAGTGTAAGAACAAATGATATACTTGAATATTTATTTAAGTAGAGATAAAAGTAGGTATGCATATAAATCAAATCACTTATTTATTTCCTAATTAATTATGTATTAGACATTTGATTTGCCATCTATTAAATTTAAAAATATGCAAATGATTTTGATTAATTATTAACCTATTTATGTATTTCAAAAATATACATGTTTGTTAGTTAGCTAGCTTTACGTTATGTATTTATTAAATAAACACTTTTGAAAAATTAGAAAAAAATAAGACTTTTATTTTGTGTAAATTATAATAAAAAAGAAGCAAATGAATTAAGATAAAGCATAATATACAACAACAGATGATAATAATAATAAATGTCTATCCAAAAATTATGGATTTTTTTAAAAAAATTAAACTCAGATAACTATTATTTTTATTGGACTACTACCTTCTATCATTTTGATTGTCTCTACTTTTATCAGCCTTAGTTATATGGAGAAAGAAGGTATAAAAATTATATAATAATTTGCTGATCAAATGTATCAAGATCAGATTAGTAACTCAAAATTATAAAATTATGCAGTTTTATTTTAGATAAACTAGCAGGTATAGAAGATTTCGTGGTAATTGAACATGTTGAATGAGTTTTTAGGGAAATAATTGCTACATTAAGTCACGAATAATAATAATTATATACCAGCTATTCATAATGTTGATAGAACCTATTTAAATTAGGAGAACCCTACTGTCTTAAAGATGTTTTAATAAAACTCACTTCTTACTAGTGTTTGGTAAATTATTTTTTGTTTAGCTGCTTATGATTAAAATATTTGATTTTATTTTTATTTTATGGGATAGGAATTAGTTTTATTTTAGCTAAGCTTACATGTTTTTACAAGCTCTAGAGTCTAAAAATAAAATAAATATTCTTTTTAATTTTATGCCACTAAATAAATTAATTAAAATAGAAAAATCTACTTAATTTCTAATTGCTAAATACTCAAAATATATTAAGTTATTTTGTTACATATGCTGAATACTTAAAATATATTTAAATATATTGTTAAATCTATCTACTAAACATTCAAAATATTTTTAATTATAGGCATTAAGTAGCTAAAGGTTATTTAGAATAGCTAGATTAAACAGAATTGTATTAGCTTAAGCAATCAACATCCTTGGACACAATCTGGAAAGCAATTAAATATGATAATTAGCATGAAATTGCGAGATGGATGCAAATACAATCAATTTATTTAGGACTAGTAAATGATGGCTTGATATATATGACAAGCAACAACACAACTTATGCTACTTACGTACCATCTAAGGATTGTCCTTATTAAGGACCTTATAAATTAGATTTGAGATGTAGATATTATTATCAACCAACTGTAAGTAATATTTCTACCTAGGTTTTTGCTCCTTCTCTAAATTTTGGTTCAAATGGCCCTTATTATTCTAGCAATTTTTGTTAAAGGAGAGTTGATTTGAGCTCCAAATAAGAAAATGATATCTTTTCAATATTGTGTATCACTCTTAATCTTTAAGTTATCCCCGTTTATTTTTAAAATTTTGGATAAAATTCTAAATTTCAAATGCTTATAGATCCACAAACTTTTTCACTAGTCTATAATTCTTAAACAAAAAACTAGTCTTTTCTGACTTCAAATACTATAATGTAGGTGGAAACGGACTATCTCTAAGATAAATCCCAAGCTAAAATATTTCTTGGAAATTTAACTGAAAGCTCAAATTTTATAATGATGAATTCAAGTAATTATTAGTTTAATTATTAGTTAGATACCAGCTAGAAAGTATTTGAGTATAACAGAAACGGTACTGATTGTTTTGTTTTGTTAAACATTATCTCAATGGTTGATAAAGTACCAAGGGTAGAAACTCTTAGGCGAGAAAATCCAGCTGATAAATTTTAATTAAAAAGTGTGTTCTTATTTTTAGATGTCTTGTCTAAAGAAAATTTGTAGATTTACTCTAATAATTTACAAAATACTATTTACACTTATAATAACATATTTACTTATACAAGCTGGGGATTAATTTTTATTATTTTAGGAATTTAATTTTATTACTCTATAAAAATGGGAAGGTATATTCTCAATCCTGTAATCCATCTTACTTAAATACTAAAATAAATTAAAGTATTAAATTCAAAATAGAGTTAAAATGCAAAAGAAACCCCGATTGATAAGGTAGCTAATTCATTACATGTGTCGTAAAGTATGTTTAGTGAAATTTCAACTGACCAAGATAACTAAATTCTCATCGATGAGTAAATTGATGCTAATTTTGAAGGAGTTTGTCATTCCAGAGATACTCAAGACCTCTTAAATAGCTTTTAAGATTTATTTAAGATGCTCAGATTTACCACTTAAAATTTTTACAAAGAAGATGCTAGCACACAACTTTTAAATCTTATTAAATAGATTCAACATTTCTAATAGTTCGGTAACTATAGAGCTTTGGGAGTTTGCTACAATAATATGGGAGTAATCCATTATAATTGTGGAAGATTTTAGGAAGCTTTAGAAAATTTTCAAAAAGCTGTTATCTATGCCAATTACGAATTAAATTTATACTCCCACCAAGGCGAAGGAGCTTAATTTTCCTATAGCATTAAGCGATTTACTTTACATTTAAGAAGTTCTTTATAAAATAATGCATCTTCTAAAGATTTGACCACCTCCACAAATCATCTTAAAATATCTAATAACATTTAAGATAAATCAAATAGCAAAAGTAATAAAAATTAATATATTTAGAATTAGCAAGTCGAACTATACTGGAGCTTGTATAATAGGAAAACGAATTTATTTAAAGCCATGCTCATGTTCATACAAACAAGCAAATCTTATTTGTGGGATATTCTAGAGGATCAAGCATTAGAAAACCTAAGTATTAGTTAGATTTATTTACCTCCTTCATACAAAAGAGAAATTATTAATTACTATGCTTTGTCAAAAGGTGTGCTTAACTAAAATTCTAGCAAAGAATCAATAGTCCTTAACAAGCTAAGCTAGCTTTACATAAACGTTTATGAAGCTAAATATGGTAGATTATTTCAAGAGTGTCCTAATTATTTCTATAAGAATGATTTTGATACTCCAAAGAAATAAGAATAAAATACATTCCAAGATTATTTAATTAATTCGAATAAAATACTTGTAAATAACTGCAATAACAACAATCATATTACTGACTCTGTTATCTTACTATCTCCAATCTAAAAAATAAAAACAAATCACTAAAATGAAAGTGTATAAAATAAAATAAAATATAAAATTTAGAGCCTAATTAACATGCAATACATAAGTTAAATTAATAATAGTTTACATCAAGCCATTCATTTGAATACTCCAAACAAATAAGAAAAAAGGTTAGATTAAAAAAATAATTAACAGAAGCAATAAAATTCTATTTTTTTCTAATATAGCAATAACAAACCAACAGAAGATATTAAATAATCATATAAAATAAATTAAGAAAGTGATAATAAATTGATTTTAAATGAATAAAATATTTTTAGTCCTATTAGATCTGGAGTAAATATTAGATCAAGTTTAAGTCCACTCATTTTGTAGTCTGATGTTAAAAATAAATCCGAAGAAAAAACAACAAAATAAAATAATTGCAAATAAATCTAATTCAAATAATAGCTAACTCATTCTCAACATCTAGAAATCCCTTAGAATATTAGTTAAAAACCTAGAAAATCAATATTACAAAATAGCAGTATGCAAAATATAAACTTAGAAATTTAAAAGACAACTAGCTAGAAATCAAATAAGCATGCTAAATTTTTTGCAAAAAGAAGAGATACAGCAAATGAAAACCAAAAAATTAAAAATGTAATTTTCTATCATGTTAGAAAGCATAAAAATAACGAACAGGTTAGAAACTATGAGTATAGTTCAGACATTTACTTTCAATATTGCTCACTAGAATAGGCTTAGTTCTAAGTAAAATAATAAAATTTCTATAGTGCAGCTTTGATGTTAACTAATTCCTTAGAGTAATGTCAATAGTATCTTCCTCATTTAAAAAAATTAATATTGGATTTATTATTAGAAATATTTCAAAAATAAAAGATAAAAAGTTAAGATCTTGAAGTAAAAAGTAAAAGGTATAATTAAATGACAGATTATAATTTTAATATTTCTGTTATATCTGTTTGCTAAAAGCAATCCAACAAATTAAAATTATTTGCTATGTGTAATGATCTTATTAATGAAATTCTCTTTAAAGATGATGACTGTTTTGGAATGATATAATACAATTTCAAAGAGCAAATATTTATGCAATAAATAGCTACTACTTCAATAAAATTAATATAGTCAAATCCACGGCTCTTCGAATAAATTTTCCTCTCTTTATTACTTAATAATCCACAGTATAATGCCCATAAAATATTGAATAATTAAATTTAGAATTAGTTAAAAAGCACTCACGACCACAGTAACAATTTTCATAATCTTCCAACTATCAGCTAAGACAAATATTTTTCTTAGGATATGAATTTCCATTCACTTATAAATTTAACTCATCATCTTAAAATAGATTCTTTTAGTAAACTTGAAAGTCCTTAACTGAGCAAAAAAGTATTAAATAGTAAACCTCACAAAGAATTAAAAGGGCATGAAACTCTGAATATTTAACTTGCAAGCCAAAAACTAAATTCCTTAAAAAATTACTTTTTGGAACAAATTTAAATATTCTAACATTCTTTAGAGTCTTCTTAAGATTCTTAAATTGAAACATTCAGATTAGACTCTGATTAGCATAAATAGGATAAAAAGAAGGTTGTATAAATCAATTAAACTAGTATCAAAGATCTAGAAAATTATAAAACTTTATGTCATATAAACAGTTTAAATAATAAATAAGTATAGGAATAATCATTAAGTTTGATTTTGAATGATAAAGACAAAATAAATAATAAAATTATACATGATGAATAAATTGACGATTCTACCAATATTTTGCATTTTTCATCAAACAAATGCTTAGATTGTAAAAAAATTTAAAGTTATAAAGATATATCTAACTCTTAATAATCTTCAAATGGATTTGAAAGTAATTAAAGCTAAAATGATTATGGAAACAAAAGCCTAAAAAAATCATATTTCGAAGATTTTTAAAAGTAAAAAGCTTCACTTTAAGAATAGAAAATTTTAAACAAAAGCAGTACTAAGATAAGCTCACCTAATTTAAAAAATCATAAGAAATTATAATATGAAATTAACTAAATTTTAGAGAACGATGAAGAAACCAGCAACAATGACAAAATTGGTACTTCTTCAAAATCAGAAACTAGTAAACTTTAATCTAAATCTAACAGCTAAAGTTAAAAAGAAATACCTTTCCAAAATGTATAAAACAGGTTAGCAAATTAAACTAGTTAAAATAATTTGTTTCTTTTTCCAACAAGTTAAAATTAGCCCTATTCCTTAATTGAAAATGATTTTTAATTTAAACTAAAAGAATTTCACAGTGATTAAAACTTAAATCAATCTAATCATTCAAACCAAAACACTCAAATATAAGTCCACTAAGATAAACTAACTTTATTTAATTTAAATGATATATTATTCACTGATGAATAAAGAAATAATTAGCAAATTAATGATGAAAATAAAAATATAAAAACAAAATCAAGTGAATATTTATTTCATTTAGGAATTCACGTGTCTCTCAAACAATTCATATTAAATTCAGATAAAAAATTAAATATTTATCTCTCTTAAAATAAATATTTAAATTAAAGCAAAAAAAAATATGTGTCCTAAAAAACCATACAAAACTATTTGATCTATGTAACTGATTAATATTTTCAAATCAAAAATAGAAATTTAATGGATAAACTAACATAGCTTCTATTCAATTTAGATACTGAGTTATTAATTTTGATTTTAAATGATACTCAATAACAAGATGAAAGCAGTAAATTAGAAAATATATCAATTGATGGTATATAAGTTATAGGTTTTTTCAATACAGAAGAAAAATTACTATAATATATCTACAATAACAGAGAGCATCTCAAAAATTATTTAATGCCTATGGTCCTTGAGCACTTTTGAAACAAAAAAATCTTAAAATTAATCTAAAATGATTTACAAATTATATTTTAAAATTTATTCAAATTACATTTGAGGTTATTTTTAATAAAATTTCTGATTATTTTTTAATTATTATATATACTATTCACTCTTTTCACTCTTTATTCAATTTGGTTTCATTATTTCATTTCTTTATTTATTTATTATTTTCTCATAAAATTTATTTTAATAGATGTGAGTGATATTGTTAATTGTGAAAGCCACATCAAAATATGTTTTTAATATTTAATAAAAAAGATTAAAATAAAATATTTAAATAAAAATTTATTATTTGTTAACATTGAAATATTAAAATACAAAATAAATCAAAAATTAATTTAATCTAAAATATTTTATTTATTTATTTATTTAAAAGCTAATTTTCAAAAAATAAATTTGTAAATTAGTAAATAAATATTTTTAAGTTATTTATTGTAAGTAAGATTTTTAAATAAATTATACAATATTTATTTTATCTTACTTTTAAAAAAATATTATCTTATTTTAATTTAATATAAATTTATAAAATTTATAACTTTGCCTATCTAAAAAATTTCAATTAAATTATTTTATTAAAAATTTAAAAAAATCATTTTATTATTTATTAGTTGTACATACATACAAATATAATTCATAAATTTGGAGTTTTGATGTAGAAAAATTTCTAATCGATTTCATCAGAACTCAATATTCTTTTAAAATATTGTTTCTACTATAAAGAAAATTTATATATTTCAGTTTTAGATATATTTAAGCTAAAGTTTTTAATAATTAAAAGAATTAGATAAGTTTAACTTTTACAACAATTTTAAACAAAAAAGAAAGTAGATTTCAATTTTCAAATAAAAAATGGATAGCATTATCAATCATTGTTGTTCTATTTGTCTCGGTTTGTTTTATAACCCAGTTACTACTAAATGTAGTCATACATATTGTAAAATGTGCTTAGAAGAGTTAGTTGAATATGAGTAAAAAGTTGTGTGTCCTCTCTGCAGGAAAGAAATTAAAAATATTGCTAATTTAGTTGTAGACAAACAAAAAGAACAATATTTAGCTTAATAGTTTCCTACCGAATTCGCTAAAAGATTAGAAGAAGCTAAAAGGTAAGAATAACTCAAGGCAAATTCTGTATTTTTAATTATAGAGTATGGAAATAGCCATGAGTATGAATAAAATCCATTATAGTCTTAAAGCAATCCTTCTAAATAAAACTAGCATAGATGGTGCTGCTTTGTAAAGTTAAGTAATCTAGAAGGAAAAGAATCAGATTACATAGAAAGAGTTGAATTTAAACTTCATGAAACATTTAAATAACCTCTTGTTATTACCAACAAAGCCCCTTTTTAAGTTAGCCGCTTAGGTTGGGGAACATTTTAAATCCCTATAAAAATATACTGGAAAAATTGGTTATAAATCCAATAGCCTACTGAGCTTAATTGGAATTTATAATTCAGCTAACCAGAAAAAAAATCAATATTTAAATTAAAAATAAGTTAAGATATTTTAAAAAACAGACCAGTCAATAAATGAAATTAAAATAGTAATAATTTTATTTATAATATTATATGCAACAATTAGTACTTTTCTTTAGTAAAAATGCATTCAATATTACTAATCAATTAAGAGGATCAAGATAATACAAAATAAGCTAAGAAATATATCAATTATATATCTTCTTTCTGCTAATAAAATTTACAAATTTGTATTATTTATTTTTCAATATTTTTTTATTCTATCACAAAATATGTTTAAAATTAACAACTTTATTCATATAATTTAATTATCTAAAATTAATTCGATATTGTTAATCAATTAAGCTAGTACCAATATAATACAAAATAAGCTAAGAAATATATCAATTATATTTCTGCTAATAAAATTTACAAATATGTATTATTTATTTTTCAATATTTTTTATTCTATCACAAAATATGTTTAAAATTAACAACTTTATTCATATAATCCAATTATCAAAAATTAATCTTCTTTCTTGTATGAAATCATATTGATAAAAATCTATGTATTAAATCCAAAATAAACATATATGCAAAAAACTAAAAATAGTAGATTATAATTAATTATTCACAATTATTTTCTGATAAAAATTCAATATTTAAAATTTTAATTTTTAATATTAACTATTTTCAGAGTCAATATTTTATGGTTTTTTTTTTTTTAATTTTATTAAATTAAAATTGATTGATAATTAATGTTAAAATTATTTTGTAATTTCAAATAGATGTAAATTTCTAAACATTCATACACAATTATATAGCAAATATAAACTTAATCAATTTTAAATATTAATAATATTTAATTATAAATGCATGATAATTAAATTGTGAATGATATAATCAGTATATTATATATTATAGTTAGTAGTCATTATTAATTCAGTTAATAAAACTTAGTTAAGACCATTAAATAAAAGAAATTAAATGGCAATTATTATAATTATTTTATTAGCCTTTATTTGATTGATATTAATATTGTGAAAAATGTATTTCCTTTGATGAAAGGGATTTACGGTTTTAAAAAATATGTTTCCACTTTATAATACTATTTTATAATTTATGAGTTTGATGACAATATGACCACTCAGTATCATTTTTATCCATATCAACTCATGTGTTATTACATTATAAGTGTAAAAGCTTATTTAATAAAAGAATTCCTGATATAAGATGGTAGTTCTTAGTTGTTATTTAACTAAATTTATGAATATTTTTGAAAGTAAAAATAAAATTTATTTAAGTTATTTCATTGATTAGTTAAAATACTTTACATTTTCTATTTGCTAAACTAAAAATAAATTAAATGAAAATTTTTTTTTAAGGGTAGTTAATTTGAATTACAAATGAATTAGAGACAATTAATTATTAGATTTTTTATTTTAGTAATCAAAAATTAATTAATTCTACTTAAATTAGTAATAAAAACTAGTTATTTAGAGTAAATGAAAAGAATTTCTATAGAAGATAAATTACCTTCTTAAAAGTAAGAGAATTCCAAAACTAATGCTTATTTAACTGATAAAACGTACATATTTATGTTGCTAATTATAATATTACCAGTTATTGTTTTAATATTGTAGATATCGTTTGGATTCGTTTATATCAAATATCTATCTTTTTAAATAATATCAAATATGTCTTCAAATTTGCTTTAAGACTAATTAGAAAATTCAAAGCTGTTTAATTCGGCAGTAGTATTTTAAATTAGTTCTCAAATCTAAAAAATGAGCTGGTAAATATATCAAACAAATTAGTATTTTAGAAAAATACTATAAGGCAAGGTAATCAAAAACTATAATCACATACCAGCTATTTATAATATAGATAGAGCAAATCTCAATAAAGAAGACCCAACTATTATGCAACTGTTTTAAAAAAATTCTATCTATACAAGTGCATGGTAATAAAAATATTTATTTTGTTGGATTATTTTTTTAAAAAGTTAATTTAAAAACTAAAATTAAAGCTGAATTGGATTTCATTTAAGAAAATTTTAACTTAAGCATTTATAAACATTAATTTAATTAGCTTTTTTAATATATTTTTTGTTATGCTAAAAGTTGATTTAATTTTTCAAAGCTATTTATTTATATTTGAACTAATTAATATATTTTTTAGGCATCAAATAAATAAATCGCACATAATTGATTTGGATCAAATAGAATTATAGAATGTTGATAATTCATTTCTTGTTGATTCTCTTTGGAAACCTCTACAGTACGAAAACAAATATTAATATTCATAAAGACCTTTGAAATTTAAAGAAATGTATTTAGAATTTGATTATGATGGTTTAATTTATAGCACAAACTAAAATATTACTCTTTACAATTAAAAAATTTAGCCTAATTGTTAATACTAAGGTTATTTTCCTCCAGACTTAAGATGTATTTACAATTTTAGCTAGATTACTGGAAATAGCTCTTTAGTTGCTTTTTCTCCAGAGGTATTTGCATTAAATAATTCTCAACAAGTAACTTAAACATTTTGTTAAAGGAGTTTCATTTTTAACTCTTCAAGTATTTATTCAAGAAATGAAAAAGGTTCTATCTTATGCTTAAGATTAGACTTAGACCTAACTAATTTATATTTTAATAACTATGGCTAAAATTCTAAACTTTAAATTCTTTTAAGTTCTGAATATCAATCGGTTATTTATAATTCATTACTTAAACAAATAAAAATGTCTCAACTACCAACTTTACAAGATTTTGAGATAAAATATTTGCAAGATGGAAGTTCAGATTTTAATTTCTTAAAATAAATTTAAAATAATTAATAATTTATTGTTGAAAATCTAAACAAAATCAATATTATTGGATTCAATAGGGAAAACGAGTAGTATTAATTTCATTACAGTATAAATAACTCTGATTGTTATGTGATTTAAAATCTTATTACATTGGTTGACAAAATGCCTAGCTTTTATCATTCTGAATAATTAACAAATTCTTCTGCTAAATATCAAATAAAGAATATCTTTATGTTAATTGATATTGTCTCTAATGAAAAAATGGTTGCTTTTTCTGATAGTTTAAATAATACAATAAATAAATGCAATATTATTTTTTTAATCGTAAGCTTAATAGCAGTTTTAATTATTTTAATCCTACAATTTTTGTATTGTAAAAATTTTTTAAAAAGCATTATTGATCCTATTACTCACTTAACAGATATTCTAAACCAAGCCTTTGATGAAAATATGCAAAATGACAAATAAGATAAAATCTCTAACAAATATTACAGGTCTGAAAGATTTGTAAATAGTTTTGGTGATAGAGAAAAAAATCAATTAAATGGTGATAAGCTGTAAATCGATGAGTCTATTCAAAATTACATCAAAGCAAACTCACTTTCTTATGAGATATTAGAACTTTTTAGTAGCCTTCAAAACCTTTTTAAATTATTAAGATTCACAACAAAAAATACATTTAAGGAAGATCCTAGTTTAAACTTAATTAATCTTTGTCTAGAAATTTAACACTTTGAATAATTTAAGAATAATCGTGCACTTGGAGTCTGCTTTAACAATATTGGTGTTATTCATTACAATTCTGGAAGATTTTTAGAATCAATAGAGAACTTTTAAAAGTCAATAATCTATGCAAAGTATGAATTAGATTTTTATAGTCACGATAACAGCTACAAATCTAATTACACATTTAGTTATTGTGAAAAAACAGAGTAGAGATTTTTCCAATTTC
Source organism: Tetrahymena thermophila SB210 (assembly GCF_000189635.1). Lineage (NCBI taxonomy): Eukaryota > Ciliophora > Oligohymenophorea > Hymenostomatida > Tetrahymenidae > Tetrahymena > Tetrahymena thermophila. Next base: position 684,296 of record NW_002476188.1, on the reverse strand, counting down.
AGCAAGCTGAAGGAATTCAAAATAAATATAAATCTCAAAGAGATTTCGGAGAAAGATCTAATCATAGTAAATTATTAATTGATTAAGAAAAGTAATAACTTTACTGGAGCTTATACAATAGAATGTAGAATCAAATAAAGGCATTAGGATCATATATATACCAACATAAATGCTTTAACTTAGCTGAAGATTTTTATGGATGTATCAAATAGTTAATTTAAGTTAGCAATCAACATCTCCCACCTTCTGCAAAGAGAGATATGGTAAATTATTACATAAAGCTAGTTTCATTCAAAATGTAAAATAATTATGGGGAATCTTTTAACATACTGGAAAACTTAATTAGCCTTTATACATAAAAATTTGAGTAGAAAAAAAGTTAATGCAGTTTTATAAAGCCTGAGTCTCATAAAAAAAATTCTATTTTTTCATAGAATAATTAATCATTGCTTACAAATTATTAAATAAAGAGTGATCAATAAATGGGTTATAAAAGTTTTGTTTACTAGAATAGCACCTTTAATATATTAATGTCACCTATTTAAAGAGACAAGCTAAATACTCTAAGGAAGAAGTGGAGAAGCTAGTTTCAAAAATAGTTTTTTTTGCTGAAATTAAAAATATAAAAAAGCAAAAAATCTAATAAGAAGTAATAATAAATGTACAAAAGATTATATACTAACAAATAAGAAATGCCTGATGATAATAATAATTAAGGGAATAAATACGTTTAAAAAAATGGAAAGGAAAATATTTAGAAATATATTCCGTACTTCTAAGTGAGAAAGTTTAAATCCTAAGAAAAGCTTTGTAGTTATTAATATAGTTCAGATATTTTCTTTTCATTTTATGCACTTGAATAAGCGAATTTTTAAATTAAGTTATAAAATTACTACTTAGCATGTTAAATTCTAACAAATTATTTTGAAAATAGCATTTATTATCTTCCTCATTTAAGAATGCAAGCATTAAATACCCTCGCTTAGATATTCAAAATTAGCAAGATCCCTAATCCACAATTATCTGAAATCTTAAGAAAAGCACAGACTTTACCTAACTCTAATATCAATGTGTGCTTATTATCTGCTTGCTAAAGCACTTATTCACAGCTTAGATCATATGCAGTCTAAAGTGATTTAATTAATGATATCTTGTTCAAAGATAAAGATTAATTTTGTTTATCAAGCTATTCTTTTGACGATCAATAATTCATTTAACAAATTTAGTTCACAAAAATTCAAATTTTAAAGTCTAATTAAAAACTTTTTTCTAAATTAATAAAAAAATAAATTAAATTAAAATAATCATCAGAGTAAGAAACATTTTAAAAAAGTAAATCAAAATTTCAACAAGAATATAGTAAGAAAATAGAGTTGAATGATCAAATTGATTTAGATCAAAATAGATAATTTTTATAGAGAAACACTTTATAAGAATAAATTAATAGTTAAGTAGAATTATGTTTAATTTCTAAATAGAGAGATTTATAAGAGGAGACAAAGTAATCAGATGAAAATAACAGGCTATAGGTTAAATAAATTGACGAGGAAATATATAAATCTTAAGGATTAATAATTGAAAAAGTTAGTAAAATATAACCTGAGAGCATAAAATTACCACAAAAAACTTCTTCGATAAATAGTTTTTATTTCAGTCCAAATAATTCCTAGTTAAGACACGATTCTAATAATAAAAAATTAGACTAAAATATTGAAATTATTAACTCAAATAATTCTGATTAACATAATTAAAACCTAAAAAATAATTTTAGCAACAGAATTAATTAGTTACATAATAAAAATTAGTCAAAATATTCTTAAGTTTTTTAAAAATTCTCAAAAATCTTAGAATCTCCAAGAATAGTTAAGCATAGCATATTAGGTGGCTCAAATTCTTTTAAGAATCAATTTTAATTTAACATCTCTTTAGAGAGCCCTAGTAATGAAAATTCTATATAAAATAATGATTATAATTAAATCTTCAGCCATGAAAGTTTAATTTGTCAATCTCCGGCCTTTAATCACAGTCTTACAAATTCATAATATATATTCTCTAAGTAAACAAAAAATAATTTAAATATATCTTAAGAAAATAATAAAAATAATTAAGATTAGGTTTAATAAAATTATAATTTTATTAAAAATTAATCTGCTTTTAATGAAAGCTCGTGCTAATTATAAGACACTTTTAATAAGAAATCTCTAAGGTTATTAAACGAAAACAATAAATAAGGAGAAGCTATTTTTCATATTGGTATTTAAGCTGCTTTAAAGTAGTTTATTCTTAATTCTAATGAAAAGCTTTCATGCTATCTGTCTTATAAGAAGTTTAAGGACCAAGGAATTCTTACAGAGCAGAGTTCTGAAAAATAAAACAAAACCTATGTTATATTTATTACAGACTAATTGCTTGAATTCAAAAACTTGAAACTATTTAGTGAAATGTGCCAAATAATCAGTAATTTAAATATTGAACTCTTAATTCTCAATTTAAATAAAAAAAACCAGATTTAAGAATAACCTGATTTTAATAACATTTACATTAATTAATAATCTACAATAACATTTTTTAGCACAGAAGAAAAGTTGCTATAATATGTTTATAATTAAAGAGAGCATGTCAAAAATTTTCTTTATCCGATGGTTTATGAGCATTTTTGATATCATCAAAATAAACTTTATTAATAAATCATAGAAATATAAATATGTAAAGTGTAATATCAACATTTATGTTAGTGCTAATGATGAATTAAGCTCATTATAAGTAAGGATAATCAATAATTAATTATTTTTAACAAAAAAATAATTTTAATTTTATTAATAAAATAAATTGCTGAAATTATCTTTAAAATATAGATATTCTCTATATACTACATATTTAATATTTAATTTAAATTTATAAATATAATTATTATATTTTAAATCATTCAAATATAAAGTTATTAAATATTAAAAATGAAAGAAACCCATATATAACCTCCTTCCCCATTTAACAAAATAAATAAATACATATATCAATAAAAAATGACATTTTATTATTAAATTAAAAAAAAAATATTTATACTATATTTAATAAAAGATTTGAATTATATTTGAGCTCAATTTCTAAAATTCAAATTAAATTTAACTTATATTATTAATAAAAAAAAATATTTTTTAATAAAAATATTAATAAGAATGCTAATTTGATAATTAAAATAAATGATTATTTTTTGAATGAATATACTTTTGATATATTATAGAAAAATTTAAATAATCTTTTCTATAAAAACTCTTCATGTAATTTAAATATATTTTTCTTAACTATTCAACAATTTATTATATTTATAGAGTTTGAATACATTAGATGGATAAAATTATGTAAGTAATAAATTATTAATAATTTTTTGATAAGCTTTATGATAAAATAAAAAGTTAGTTATCTAACATGAATTTGTTGTTTAGAATTATTGCAATCTAAATTTTAATGTTGATTATTTGGCATATTCAAATTAGAGTGTAATCCTAGTTGATGGTTATTCATTTAATGAAAACAAAATTTGGTTTACAATAAAAATAAATATTGATTATGATTAATTTTGTTTCTATTTTACAAATAAACAAAATAATTAATTAAGTTGTCTTTGCTATTGAAAAATATAAAAATATATATATATATTGTATTATACTTTTTGGTATATATATAAAGATTGAAAAAGAATTTATTTCAAAATATGAAAAAATCTAAGCAAAACCTGGGTTTTATCAATAGGTTTTTTAGCAATCATAAAACATTAGTAACAATCACGTCTATAATTCTTTTTCCTTCTTTGATACTAATAATTGCAACATACTTGATATTAAATTACTTTTAAATTGTTTGCTTTTAAATTGTTAAAGATTTCTCTAATGGTTTATTTTTAGATTAAATAACTACCTCAAAGAGTTTAAACACCGCAATAGTCTTTTAGCTAAGCTCTTAAACATAAAAAATGGATTGGTAGATAAATCTGATTAATGAATTTTTTGGCAAAATACTTCTTGGCAAAGTCATAAAAAATAGTAGACATATACCCGCTATTCACAATATTGATAGATCTTATGAAAACAAAGAAAATCCTATTTTACTCAATATGTTTAGAAATAATTCTATCTTTACAAGTACTTGGTAATTGATTTATTAGCTAAGTATTTTTTATCTTTTTTTTATTTATATTCAATATAAAATAATTTATATTAATTTTAAACTTAAATGTTAAATAAATATAAATTAATTTTTATTATTTTTACACAATTTAAATTTAAGACAATTTAAAAGTCTACTTATTTACATATAATTGTTGTGAAAATTAATTTATGAAATAACCTATTTTTTTTCTTTTAGGCACCAAGTTAACAAATCGTACATAAGTGAATTTGATGAGATAGAATTGTAACAAATAGAAGAATCTTTTCATATTGATACCCTTTGGAAATCTATGCAGTATGATAATAAATAAGAGCAGGGAAGATGGATGAGATTCAAGGATTTGTTTTTTGGATTCGATTATAATGGATTAATGTATTCAGTAAGTAATAATGTAACTTACAGCAGTTATGTTCCGCCTCATGATTGCCCATATACTGGGAAATTTAAATTAGATGTTAGGTGTAGATTTTATTACAATCAAACTATGGGAAATGTTTCTACAGTTGTGTTAAATCCATAAATATTTTATAATGATGTTACTCCACTTACTTTATAAGCTTTGTGCTAAAGAAGATTAAGATATCAATATGCAGATCCTAATTCCTCCAGCAAAAAATATTCTATACTCTGCTTGACTTTAGATCTCTCTAAGCTTCCAAGCTATTTTTAAAATTTTAAATAAAATTCAAAGCTCTAAATGGTTTTAAATCCAGATTATCTAACTGTTGTATATAGTTCTTAATATATGTTGAATAGAACTGAAATTATAAATGTGCAATAAATAGAAACTAAATACTTAATAGATCAAACTTAAGCAAGTTATTTTATAAATAACATTACTTAAAATAATTAATCTTACCTTAAAAATCTA